>NW_026968412.1:0-96530 GCF_028390025.1 Pseudophryne corroboree
CACACGCGTGTACGTACACACATGCACAGCACCTGACATACACACATGTAGGTACGCGCCACCTGACACACACACACGTACACGCACGACACCTGACACACACGTACGTACACGCACGGCACTGACACGTACGTACGCGGCACCTGACACACACGTACATACTAGTGATGAGTGGGTTCGGTTCGTCGGAATCCGAACCCCCCGAACTTCACCCATTTTACACGGGTCCGAGGCAGGTTCGAACCTTCCCGCCTTGCTCGGCTAGCCCGAGCGTGCACGAACGTCATCATCCCGCTGTCTGATTCTCGCGAGATTCGGATGTCTGCATTCGTGGAAAGGGGTCCCATGTGTAAACATGGGACCCCTTTCAGTCAGTCTGGTCCGGGTGTTCGGTTTGTTGTTTTGCCAAGTACGTGGATTTAATCTGGAACCTGGATCAGGTGAGTATAATTATCTTATTTTCAGGTACCCGTGGATTCTACTTGGAGAAGAGGACCGACTGCTTCATGTCAACATAGGTAAGTATGTGTGTGTCGGCAGGTGTGAAATAAAGTTATACTTTCACGGTGTCTGTGTCCTGTTTTTATTTGGGTATTTCTCTAACGTCCTAAGTGGATGCTGGGGACTCCGTCAGGACCATGGGGTTTAGCGGCTCCGCAGGAGACAGGGCACAATAATAAAAGCTTTAGGATCAGGTGGTGTGCACTGGCTCCTCCCCCTATGACCCTCCTCCAAGCCTCAGTTAGATTTTTGTGCCCGGCCGAGAAGGGTGCAATCTAGGTGGCTCTCCTGAGCTGCTTAGAATAAAAGTTTAAGTTACAAGGGGAGAGAAGTAAACTCACCTGCGTGCAGGATGGATTTGCTTCTTAGGCTACTGGACACCATTAGCTCCAGAGGGAGTCGGAACACAGGTCTCACCCTGGGGTTCGTCCCGGAGCCGTGCCGCCGACCCCCCTTGCAGATGCCGAAGTTGAAGAGGTCCAGAAACAGACGGCAGAAGACTTTCAGTCTTCATAAGGTAGCGCACAGCACTGCAGCTGTGCGCCATTGTTGTCAGCACACTTCATACCAGCGGTCACTGAGGGTGCAGGGCGCTGGGGGGGGCGCCCTGGGCAGCAATGTATTATACCTTTTTTATGGCTAAAATACATCACATATAGCCCTTGAGGCTATATGGATGTATTTAACCCCTGCCAGATCTCACAAACTCCGGGAGAAGAGCCCGCCGTTTTAGGGGGCGGGGCCTATTCTCCTCAGCACACGGCGCCATTTTCCTGCTCAGCTCTGCTGTGAGGAAGGCTCCCAGGCTCTCCCCTGCACTGCACTACAGAAACAGGGTTAAAACAGAGAGGGGGGGCACTTATTTGGCGATATGATTACATATGTGAAAATGCTATAAGGGAAAACACTTGTATAAGGGGTTGTCCCTGTATAATTATAGCGTTTTTTGGTGTGTGCTGGCAAACTCTCCCTCTGTCTCCCCAAAGGGCTAGTGGGGTCCTGTCCTCTATCAGAGCATTCCCTGTGTGTGTGCTGTGTGTCGGTACGTGTGTGTCGACATGTAGAAGGACGATGTTGGTGAGGAGGCGGAGCAAATTGCCTGTATTGGTGATGTCACTCTCTAGGGAGTCGACACCGGAATGGGTGGCTTATTTAGGAATTACGTGATAATGTCAACACGATGCAAGGCCGGTTGACGACATGAGACGGCCGGCAAACAAATTAGTACCTGTCCAGGCGTCTCAGACACCGTCAGGGGCTTGTAAAAACGCCCATTTACCTCAGTTGGTCGACACAGACACGGACACTGACTTCAGTGTCGACGGTGAAGAAACAAACGTATTTTCCTTTAGGGCCACACGTTACATGTTAAGGGCAATGAAGGAGGTGTTACATATTTCTGATACTACAAGTACCACAAATAAGGGTATTATGTAGGGTGGGAATAATCTACTTGTAGTTTTTCCTGAATCAGATAAATTAAAGGGTGTGATGATACGTGGGTTTCCTCCGATAGAAAATTATTGGAGGTATACCTTTCCCGCCAGAAGTGAGGGCGAGTTGGGAAACACACCTTAGGGTGGATAAGGCGCTCACACGCTTATAAAAACAAGTGGCGTTACCGTCTCCAGATACGGCCGCCCTCAAGGAGCCAGCTGATAGGAAGCTAAAAAATATCCTAAAAAGTATATACACACATACTGGTGTTATACTACGACCAGCAATCGCCTCAGCCTGGATGTGCAGCGCTGGGGGGGCTTGGTCGGATTTCCTGACTGAAAATATTGATACCCTTGACAGGAACAATATTTTATTGACTATAGAGCATTTTAAGGATGCATTTCTATATATGCGAGATGCGCAGAGGGATATTTGCATTCTGACATCAAGAGTAGATGTGATGTCCATATCTGCCAGACGATGTTTATAGACACGACAGTGGTCAGGTGATGCAGATTCCAGACGGCACATGGAAGTATTGCCGTATAAAGGGGCGGTCCATCGGACCTGGTGGCCATGGCAACAGCTGGAAAATCCACTTTTGTTACCCCAAGTCACATCTCAGCAGAAAAGGACACAGTCTTTTCAGTCTCAGTCCTTTCGTACCCATAAAGGCAGGCGGGCAAAAGGCCAGTCATATCTGCCCAGGGTTAGAGGAAAGGGAAGAAGACTGCAGCAGGCAGCCCATTCCCAGGAACAGAAGTCCTCCACAGCTTCTGCCAAGTCCGCAGCATGACGCTGGGGCCATACAAGCGGACTCGGGTGCGGTGGGGGGTCATCTCAAGAGTTTCAGCACGCAGTGGGCTCACTCGCAAGTGGACTCCTGGATCCTACACGTAGTATCCCAGGTGTACATTGGAAATTCGAGACGTCTTCCCCTCACAAGTTCCTGAAGTCTGCTTTACCAACGTCTCCCTCCGACAGGGAGGCAGTATTGGGAAAAAATTCACAGGCTGTATTCCCAGCAGGTGATAATCAAAGTACCCCTCCTACAACAAGGGAAGGGGTATTATTCCACACTATATTGTGGTACTGAAGCCAAACGGCTCGGTGAGATCTAAAAGATTTGAACAATTACATACAAGGGTTCAAATCAAGATGGAGTCACTCAGAGCAGTGATAGCGAACCAGGACGATATGGTGTCACTGGATATCAGGGACGCTTACCTACATGTCCAAATTTTGCCCTTCTCACCAAGGGTATCTCAGGTTCGTGGTACAGAACTGTTACTATCAGTTCAGACGCTGCCGTTTGGATTGTCCACGGCACCCCGGGTCTTTACCATGGTAATGGCCGAAATGATGATTCTTCCTAAAAGAAATATGGACGCTTTCCTGATAAGGGCAAGGTCCAGAGAACAGTTGGCGGTCGGAGTAGCACTATCTCAAGTAGTTCTACGACAGCACGAGTGGATTCTAAATATTCCAAAATCGCAGCTTTTTCCGACGACACGTCTAATGTTCCTAGGAATGATTCTGGACACAGTCCAGAAAAGGATGTTTTCTCCCGGAGAAGACAGGGAGTTATCCGAGCTAGTCAGGAACCTCCTAAAACCAGGAAAAGTATCAGTGCATCATTGCACAAGGGTCCTGTGAAAAATGGTGGTTTCTTACAAAGCGATCCCATTCGGTAGATTTCAAGCAAGAACCTTTCAGTGGAATCTGCTGGGAAAATAGTCCGGATCGCATCTTCAGATGCATCAGCGGATAACCCTGTCTCCAAGGACAAGGGTGTTTTCTTCTGCGGTGGCTGCAGAGTGCTCATCTATGAAAGGGCCGCAGATTCGACATTCAGGACTGGGTCCTGGTGACCACGGATGCCAGCCTGAGTGGCTGGGTAGCAGTCACACAAGGAAAAAATTCCCAGGGAGTGTGATCAAGTCTGGAGACTTCTCTCCACATAAATATACTGGAGCTAAGGGCAATTTACAAGGCTCTAAGCTTAGCAAGACCTCTGCTTCAAGGTCAGCCGGTATTGATCCAGTGGGACAACATCACGGCAGTCGCCCACGTAAACAGACAGGGCGGCACATGAAGCAGGAGGGAAATGGCAGAAACTGCACGGATTCTTCGCTGGGCGAAAAATCATGTGATAACACTCTCAGCAGTGTTAATTCCGGGAGTGGAAAACTGGGAAGCAGACTTCCTCAGCAGGCATAACCTCCACCCGGGAGAGTGGGGACTTCAGCGGGAAGTCTTCCACATGATTGTAAACCGTTGGGAAAAACCAAAGGTGGACATGATGGCGTCCCGCCTGAACAAAAAACTAGACAGATATTGCGCCAGGTCAAGGGACCCTCAGGCAATAGCGGTGGACGCTCTGGTAACACTGTGGGTGTACCAGTCAGGGTATGTGTTCCCTCCTATGCATCTCATACCAAAAGTACTGAGAATCATAAGAAGGAGATGAGTAAGAACGATACTCGTGGTTCCGGATGGGTCAAGAAGGACTTGGTACCCAGAACTTCAAGAGATGCTCACGGAAGAAACGTGGACTCTACCTTTAAGAGAGGACCTGCTCCAGCAGGGGCCTTGTCTGTTCCAAGACTTACCGCGGCTGCGTTTGACGGCATGGCAGTTGAACGCCGGATCCTGAAAGGGCATTCCAGATGAAGTCATCCCTACCCTGGTCGAAGCCAGGAAGGATGTAACCGCAAAACATTTTCACCGCATTTGGCGAAAATATGTTGCGTGGTGTGAGGCCAAGAAGGTCCCTACAGAGGAATTCCAACTGGGTCGTTTCCTACATTTCCTGAAAACAGGACTGTCTATGGGCCTAAAATTAGGGTCCATTAAGGTTCAAATTTCGACCCTGTCGAATTTCTTCCAGAAAGAACTGGCTTCAGTGCCTGAAGTTCAGACGTTTGTAAAAGGGGTACTGCATATACAGCCTCCTTTTGTGCCCCCAGTGGCACCTTGGGATCTCAATGTTGTTTTGAGTTTCCTAAAGTCACATTGGTTTGATCCACTCACCACTGTGGAATTAAAATATTTCACATGGAAGGTGAAGATTCTATTAGCCCTGGCTTCAGCCAGGCGTGTGTCAGAATGGGCGGCTTTATCATATAAAAGCCCTTACTTAATTTTTCATTCTGACAGGGCAGAATTGAGGACTCGTCCTCAATTTCTCCTTAAGGTGTTTTCTGTTTTTCACATGAACCAACCTATTGTGGTACCTGCGGCTACTAGGGACTTGGAGGACTCCAAGTTACTTGACGTTGTCAGGGCCCTGAAAATATATGTTTCCAGGACGACTGGAGTCAGAAAATCTGACTCGCTGTTTAGCCTGTATGCACCCAACAAGATGGGTGTTCCTGCTTCTAAGCAGACGATTGCTCGCTGGATTTGTAGTACAATTCAGCTTGCACATTCTGTGGCAGGCTTGCCACAGCCAAAATCAGTAAAAGCCCATTCCACAAGGAAGTGGGCTCATCTTGGGCGGCTGCCCGAGGGGTCTCGGCTTTACAACTTTGCCGAGCTGCTACTTGGTCAGGGGCACACCCTGACTGAGGAGGACCTGGAGTTCTCTCATTCGGTGCTGCAGAGTCATCCGCACTCTCCCGCCCGTTTGGGAGCTTTGGTATAATCCCCATGGTCCTGACGGAGTCCCCAGCATCCACTTAGGACGTTAGAGAAAATAAGAATTTACTTACCGATAATTCTATTTCTCGTAGTCCGTAGTGGATGCTGGGCGCCCATCCCAAGTGCGGATTGTCTGCAATACTTGTACATAGTTATTGTTACAAAAATCGGGTTATTCTTGTTGTGAGCCATCTTTTCAGAGGCTCCTTCGTTGTTATCATACTGTTAACTGGGTTCAGATCACAGGTTGTACGGTGTGATTGGTGTGGCTGGTATGAGTCTTACCCGGGATTCAATATCCTTCCTTATTATGCACGCTCGTCCGGGCACAGTATCCTAACTGAGGCTTGGAGGAGGGTCATAGGGGGAGGAGCCAGTGCACACAACCTGATCCTAAAGCTTTTATTATTGTGCCCTGTCTCCTGCGGAGCCGCTAAACCCCATGGTCCTGACGGAGTCCCCAGCATCCACTACAGACTACGAGAAATAGAATTATCGGTAAGTAAATTCTTATTTTTTTCCCAGTAGAACTACAGGTACCAGCGGGCCCGTTTTTCTCCTGCATGCTGGTACTTGTGGTTCTCCAAGTACCAGCTTGCGGGGGAGGCTTGCTGGGACTTGTAGTACTACTAGAAAAAACAATATTCTTTAAATTTTCTCAAGGCTATCAGCCTCCCATCCGCAGCCCTTGGATGGGGGGGACAGCCTCGGGCTTCACCCCTGGTTGGATATTTAATGCCACGGCCGCAGGGCACTGTATAAAAGTGACCCCCGGCTGTGGCATTATCTGTCCAGCTAGTGGAGCCCGATGCTGGTGTAAAAAATACGGGGGATCCCTACTCTTTTTGTCCCCCGTATTTTTTGCACCAGCACCAGGCGCAGAGCCCGGTGCTGGTTTTAAAAATACGGGGGATCCCCTGTCCGTTTTCCCCCCCGGATTTTTAGAACCAGGACCGGCTCGAAGAGCCCGAGGCTGGTTATGCTTTGGAGGCGGGACCCACGCAATTTTTTTTCTGGATTTTTCACATTCCATTTAAAAATAAATAATATTTTAAAAAATATATAAATAATACTTGTGCCTCCAAAAAAGACAAACCAAGTACCTAATCCCTTCTAATATAAATAGATATGCTATTACCAAAAAAAAAAAACAGCAAAAAAAAACATGTTTTTAAATTTTTTTTAATTAGATTCCGCCAGCAAAGTGTTGCGGATTGAAAATGACGAATTTACTGTTTAAAAGCACTGTTGTCGAATTTACAAACTTCAATTGAATATACTTTTGTCGAATTGCCGCATTTGTACCATTGCAGAAAAGTCGAATTTGTCAAATGTCGAATTTTAAAGTCGAATTTTGAAAGCCTGTAAGAATAGGCCCCGCCCCCTTCTTCACATCAGCCGTCCCCTTCTACCCCTGTCCCTTGCTCTCTCCTGTCTGTGCTCTCTCCCGTAAGAAGGGGGCGGGGCCTAGTCTGTAGGACTAGGCCCCGCCCCCTTCTTACCCTCCTGTGACTGCTCTCTCCTGACAAGTGGACCAGGCCTGCCCCCTACACGCTGCTGGTGTCTTCATTGTTACTTGGTCTGGAGCTCCGTTGGGGAGAGAACTCACGTGAGCTCATTAAGAATTAGGAACTGGGATGTTTTAATTTTATTGTGAGTAGTGTAGTGTGGTGATGTAGTATGTTGTATGGGGGGTATAGTGTAATTATGAAGTGCAGCATATGGAAGGGCTGTAGCATAGTGATGTAGTGTGGCATATGGGGGGTGGTAGCGCATAGGCGTGCGTACAGGGGGTGCCTGGTGCGCACAGGCACTCCCTAATGTCCAGCACCGCTGCACGCCACGCTTGCTGTAGCACAGTGATCGCTGAGTGTGTGATCGGTGGAGCCTAGCCTGCAGCTCATTTCCGTACCTCCCACCACCGCTGCACCCGCCCCCCCTCTGCCTGCTGCTAATACTATGCTGAGTGCATTCGTCGGCGGCCTCACTGGGGGGACTGGCGTCACCTTGCAATGTGACGTGGTGATGTCCGCCCATGCTCTCCTCCCGCCCACCTGTGCTTTCCTCCTGCTGCGGTCTCTCAGTCCTAGTGTGCCGCGGCCGCCACACCACTGGCAGTGTTCCTCTAGGAGGGACTGGGAGCTGCTGGCAGACACATTCTGCTGAGACTTACTTGTCAGTGCGGGTTCCGGACGGCAGGCGGCGGGTGGGAGGGCAGACGGGGAGCAGGTGTCACAAGGAGTGTGTGGGTAACTAATTCACAATACTTCCGCTCAACGTGGCACTGCTGGTCCTTCATCTCCCATGTCTCTTCACCAGGTGGCGGGCGGCCCGGAAATTAAGTGATGTGTTGTGCAGCAGTCAGTGTGAAGTGACTGTGAGTAACACTGGTGGTGCTGATGATGATGCTGCAGAATCGGGAAGCAATTAATTCATAAATATAATGTACTCTATCAGTGTATTATACATACATAAACATGTACATACGTGTATTTGTGTATACATGTATATGCATGTATATACATGAGTGTGTGTGCATATATATATATATATATATATATATATATATATATATATATATATATATATATATATATATATATATATATAGGGGAATAGGGGTACCAGCGACTTACAGTGTCTATCAAATTAAAGTAACTATGAAGAATATAGCAGGATACGGTTTTAGAAAAAGGGTAACAATATATTTATTTATGCAATTAATAACATAATGATGGGATAAAAAAGTAGGTAAAAATCTTTTTTTTGATATGCAGTAAAAAAAAAAAAGATTTTAAAAACATAAACAGGTAAAAATAGAGTATATAATTTAGCTAGAATCCAAAATCATGTAAAATCAGTAAAAACAATTTCATACTGATAAAAAATATTTCAGGATGATAAAAATGATGCTTATCTTTTTGAAGATGGAGAGTCAGTGGAGGTACACCCAACGCGTTTCGTCCTTAGACTTCATCAAGGGGAGATGAAGTCTAAGGACGAAACGCGTTGGCTGTACCTCCACTGACTCTCCATCTTCAAAAAGATAAGCATCATTTTCTCTGACGTCCTAAGTGGATGCTGGGGACTCCGTCAGGACCATGGGGGATTAGCGGCTCCGCAGGAGACAGGGCACAAAAGTAAAAGCTTTAGGACTAGGTGGTGTGCACTGGCTCCTCCCCCTATGACCCTCCTCCAAGCCTCAGTTAGGTTTTTGTGCCCGGCCGAGAAGGGTGCAATCTAGGTAGCTCTCCTGAGCTGCTTAGAATAAAAGTATAGACTTAGGTTTTTTTATTTTCAGTGAGTCCTGCTGGCAACAGGCTCACTGCATCGAGGGACTAAGGGGAGAAGAAGCGAACTCACCTGCGTGCAGAGTGGATTGGGCTTCTTGGCTACTGGACATTAGCTCCAGAGGGACGATCACAGGCCCAGCCATGGATGGGTCCCGGAGCCGCGCCGCCGGCCCCCTTACAGAGCCAGAAGAGTGAAGAGGTCCAGAAATCGGCGGCAGAAGGCATCTTGTCTTCAAGAAAGGTAGCGCACAGCACTGCAGCTGTGCGCCATTGCTCTCAGCACACTTCACACTCCGGTCACTGAGGGTGCAGGGCGCTGGGGGGGGGCGCCCTGAGACGCAATGAAAACACTATTTATGGTAAAAAATACATCACATATAGCTCCTGGGCTATATGGATGTATTTAACCCCTGCCATTTTACCTCATAAAAAGCGGGAGAAAGGCCGCCGTGAAGGGGGCGGAGCCTATCTCCTCAGCACACAAGCGCCATTTTCCCTCACAGCTCCGCTGGAAGGACGTCTCCCTGACTCTCCCCTGCAGTCCTGCACTACAGAAACAGGGTAAAAAAGAGAGGGGGGGGGCCACTAATTTGGCATATAAAAACATATATAGCAGCTATAAGGGAGAAACACTTATTTATAAGGTTGTCCCTATACATATATAGCGCTCTGGTGTGTGCTGGCAAACTCTCCCTCTGTCTCCCCAAAGGGCTAGTGGGGTCCTGTCCTCTATCAGAGCATTCCCTGTGTGTGTCCTGTGTGTCGGTACGCGTGTGTCGACATGTATGAGGAGGAAAATGGTGTGGAGGCGGAGCAATTGCCTGTAGTAGTGATGTCACCCCCTAGGGAGTAGACACCTGACTGGATGGTCTTATTTAAGGAATTACGTGATAGTGTCAGCACTTTACAAAAAAACTGTTGACGACATGAGACAGCCGGCAAGTCAGTTAGTGCCTGTCCAGGCGTCTCAAACACCGTCAGGGGCTCTAAAGCGCCCATTACCTCAGTCGGTCGACACAGACACGGACACTGACTCCAGTGTCGACGGTGAAGAAACAAACGTATTTTCCAGTAGGGCCACACGTTACATGATCACGGCAATGAAGGAGGCTTTGCATATTTCTGATACTACAAGTACCACAAAAAAGGGTATTATGTGGGGTGTGAAAAAACTACCCGTAGTTTTTCCTGAATCAGAAGAATTAAATGAAGTGTGTGATGATGCGTGGGTCTCCCCCGATAAAAAATTGCTGATATCTAAGAAATTATTGGCATTATACCCTTTCCCGCCAGAAGTTAGGGCGCGTTGGAAAACACCCCCTAGGGTGGATAAGGCACTCACACGCTTATCAAAACAAGTGGCGTTACCGTCTCCTGATACGGCCGCCCTCAAGGAGCCAGTTGATAGGAAGCTGGAAAATGTCCTAAAAAGTATATACACACATACTGGTGTTATACTGCGACCAGCAATTGCCTCAGCCTGGATGTGCAGCGCTGGGGTGGCGTGGTCGGAGTCCCTGACTGAAAATATTGATACCCTGGACAGGGACAGTATTTTATTGACTATAGAGCGTTTAAAAGATGCGTTTCTATATATGCGTGATGCACAGAGGGATATTTGCACCCTGGCATCAAGAGTAAGTGCGATGTCCATTTCTACCAGAAGATGTTTATGGACACGACAGTGGTCAGGTGATGCGGATTCCAAACGGCATATGGAAGTATTGCCGTATAAAGGGGAGGAGTTATTTGGGGTCGGTCTTTCGGACCTGGTGGCCACGGCAACAGCTGGAAAATCCACCTTTTTACCCCAACTCACCTCTCAGCAGAAAAAGACACCGTCTTTTCAGCCTCAGTCCTTTCGTCCCCATAAGGGCAAGCGGGCAAAAGGCCAGTCATATCTGCCCCGGGGTAGAGGAAAGGGAAAAAGACTGCAGCAGACAGCCTCTTCCCAGGAACAGAAGCCCTCCACCGCTTCTGCCAAGTCCTCAGCATGACGCTGGGGCCTTACAAGCGGACTCAGGTGCGGTGGGGGGTCGTCTCAAGAATTTCAGCGCGCAGTGGGCTCACTCGCAAGTGGACCCCTGGATCCTACAGGTAGTATCCCAGGGGTACAGATTGGAATTCGAGACGTCTCCCCCTCGCAGGTTCCTGAAGTCTGCTTTACCAACGTCTCCCTCCGACAGGGAGGCAGTATTGGAAGCAATTCACAAGCTGTATTCCCAGCAGGTGATAATCAAAGTACTCCTCCTACAACAGGGAAAGGGGTATTATTCCACACTATTTGTGGTACCGAAGCCAGACGGCTCGGTGAGACCTATTCTAAATCTGAAATCTTTGAACACTTACATACAAAGGTTCAAATTCAAGATGGAGTCACTCAGAGCAGTGATAGCGAACCTGGAAGAAGGGGACTATATGGTGTCCCTGGACATCAAGGATGCTTACCTTCATGTCCCAAATTGCCCTTCTCACCAAGGGTACCTCAGGTTCGTAGTACAGAACTGTCATTATCAGTTTCAGATGCTGCCGTTTGGATTGTCCACGGCACCCCGGGTCTTTACCAAGGTAATGGCCGAAATGATGATTCTTCTTCGAAGAAAAGGCGTCTTAATTATCCCTTACTTGGACGATCTCCTGATAAGGGCAAAGTCCAGGGAACAGTTGGAGGTCAGAGTAGCACTATCTCGGGTACTGCTACAACAGCACGGGTGGATTCTAAATATTCCAAAATCGCAGCTGATCCCAACGACACGTCTGCTGTTCCTAGGGATGATTCTGGACACAGTCCAGAAAAAGGTGTTTCTCCCGGAGGAGAAAGCCAGGGAGTTATCCGAGCTAGTCAGGAACCTCCTAAAACCCGGAAAAGTGTCAGTGCATCATTGCACAAGGGTCCTGGGAAAAATGGTGGCTTCTTACGAAGCGATTCCATTCGGCAGATTTCACGCAAGAACTTTTCAGTGGGATCTGCTGGACAAATGGTCCGGATCGCATCTTCAGATGCATCAGCGGATAACCCTGTCTCCGAGGACAAGGGTGTCTCTTCTGTGGTGGCTGCAGAGTGCTCATCTACTAGTGGGCCGCAGATTCGGCATTCAGGATTGGATCCTGGTGACCACGGATGCCAGCCTGAGAGGCTGGGGAGCAGTCACACAGGGAAGAAATTTCCAGGGAACGTGGTCAAGTCTAGAGACTTCTCTCCACATAAATATACTGGAGCTAAGGGCAATTTACAATGCTCTATGCCTAGCAAGACCTCTGCTTCAAGGTCAGCCGGTGCTGATCCAGTCGGACAACATCACGGCAGTCGCCCACGTAAACAGACAGGGTGGCACAAGAAGCAGGAGGGCAATGGCAGAAGCTGCAAGGATTCTTCGCTGGGCAGAAAATCATGTGATAGCACTGTCAGCAGTGTTCATTCCGGGAGTGGACAACTGGGAAGCAGACTTCCTCAGCAGGCACGACCTCCACCCGTGAGAGTGGGGACTTCACACGGAAGTCTTCCACATGATTGTGAACCATTGGGAAAAACCAAAGGTGGACATGATGGCGTCCCGCCTCAACAAAAAACTGGACAGGTATTGCGCCAGGTCAAGGGACCCTCAGGCAATAGCTGTGGACGCTCTGGTAACACCGTGGGTGTACCAGTCAGTGTATGTGTTCCCTCCTCTTCCTCTCATACCCAAGGTACTGAGAATTTTAAGACGGAGAGGAGTAAGAACTATACTCGTGGCTCCGGATTGGCCAAGGAGGACTTGGTACCCGGAACTTCAAGAGATGCTCACAGAGGACCCATGGCCTCTGCCGTTAAGAAGGGACTTGCTTCAGCAAGGACCCTGTCTGTTCCAAGACTTACCGCGGCTGCGGTTGACGGCATGGCGGTTGAACGCCGGATCCTAAGGGAAAAAGGCATTCCGGAAGAGGTCATACCTACCCTGGTCAAAGCCAGGAAGGAGGTGACCGCACAACATTATCACCGCATTTGGCGAAAATATGTTGCGTGGTGTGAGGCCAGGAAGGCCCCCACGGAGGAATTTCAACTCGGTCGATTCCTGCATTTCCTGCAAACAGGAGTGTCTATGGGCCTCAAATTGGGGTCCATTAAGGTTCAAATTTCGGCCCTGTCGATTTTCTTCCAGAAAGAATTGGCTTCAGTTCCTGAAGTCCAGACATTCGTCAAGGGAGTACTGCATATACAACCCCCTTTTGTGCCTCCAGTGGCACCGTGGGATCTCAACGTAGTTCTGGGATTCCTCAAATCACATTGGTTTGAACCGCTCAAATCTGTGGATTTGAAATATCTCACATGGAAAGTGACCATGCTGTTGGCCCTGGCCTCGGCCAGGCGAGTGTCAGAATTGGCGGCTTTGTCTCACAAAAGCCCATATCTGATTTTCCATTCGGACAGGGCAGAACTGCGGACTCCTCCCCAGTTTCTCCCTAAGGTGGTGTCAGCGTTTCACCTGAACCAACCTATTGTGGTGCCTGCGGCTACTAGGGACTTGGAGGACTCCAAGTTGCTAGACGTTGTCAGGGCCTTGAAAATATATATTTCCAGGACGGCTGGAGTCAGTAAAACTGACTCGCTGTTTATCCTGTATGCACCCAACAAGCTGGGTGCTCCTGCTTCTAAGCAGACGATTGCTCGTTGGATTAGTAAAATTCAGCTTGCACATTCTGTGGCAGGCCTGCCACAGCCAAAATCTGTAAATGCCCATTCCACAAGGAAGGTGGGCTCATCTTGGGCGGCTGCCCGAGGGGTCTCGGCTTTACAACTTTGCCGAGCTGCTACTTGGTCAGGGGCAAACACGTTTGCAAAATTCTACAAATTTGATACCCTGGCTGAGGAGGACCTGGAGTTCTCTCATTCGGTGCTGCAGAGTCATCCGCACTCTCCCGCCCGTTTGGGAGCTTTGGTATAATCCCCATGGTCCTGACGGAGTCCCCAGCATCCACTTAGGACGTCAGAGAAAATAAGAATTTACTTACCGATAATTCTATTTCTCGTAGTCCGTAGTGGATGCTGGGCGCCCATCCCAAGTGCGGATTGTCTGCAATACTTGTACATAGTTATTGTTACAAAAATCGGGTTATTATTGTTGTGAGCCATCTTTTCAGAGGCTCCTCTGTTATCATGCTGTTTACTGGGTTCAGATCACAAGTTGTACAGTGTGATTGGTGTGGCTGGTATGAGTCTTACCCGGGATTCAAAATCCTTCCTTATTGTGTACGCTCGTCCGGGCACAGTATCCTAACTGAGGCTTGGAGGAGGGTCATAGGGGGAGGAGCCAGTGCACACCACCTGATCCTAAAGCTTTTACTTTTGTGCCCTGTCTCCTGCGGAGCCGCTATTCCCCATGGTCATGACGGAGTCCCCAGCATCCACTACGGACTACGAGAAATAGAATTATCGGTAAGTAAATTCTTATTTTATTGCCATAATCATATATCGAATGGATTTTGACAATTTTGGCTGTAACTTTGCATCATCGTAATCGACACTGGAGTCAGAATCCATGTCGGTATCTGTGTCAACAATCTGGGATAGTGGGCGCTTATGATACCCTGACAGTCCCTGCAACATAGGATCAGGCATGGGTTGAGACCCTGACTGTCCCAAAGCTTCAGCCTTGACTAATCTTTTGTACAATGAGTTTACACTAGCATTTAAAGCATTCCACATATCCATCCAATCAGGTGTCAGCGAGGACACCACATTCATTTGCTCCCGCTCCTCTCTAATATAGCCTTCTTCCTCAGACATGTCGACACACGTGTACCGACACACCACACACACAGGGAATGCTTTTTCTGAAGACAGTTTCCCCACAAGGCCCTTTGGAGAGACAGAGAGAGAGTATGCCAGCACACACCCCAGCGCTATATAACCCAGGAATAACACAGTAACTTAATGTTTGTCCAGTAGCGCTGCTGTATGTAATTTGCGCCGAATTTTTTGCCCCCCCCCCCTCTTTTCAACCATCTTCTCTACCGTGGTATAAGCAGGGGAGAGTCCGGGGAGCTTCCTCTCAGCGGTGCTGTGGAGAAAAAATGGCGCTGGTGAGTGCTGAGGGAGAAGCCCCGCCCCCTCGGCGGCGGGCTTCTGTCCCGCTTAAACTGTAAAATTGGCGGGGGCTCATACATATATACAGTGCCCAGCTGTTTATATGTTATATTTTTGCCAAAAAGAGGTTTATATTGCTGCCCAGGGTGCCCCCCCTGCGCCCTGCGCCCTTACAGTGACCGGAGTATGTGAGGTGTATGGGAGCAATGGCGCACAGCTGCAGTGCTGTGCGTTACCTCAGTGAAGATCATGAACTCTGCGGAGCCCGTCTATCCCCATGGTCCTTACGGAGTCCCCAGCATCCTCTAGGACGTTAGAGAAACTAGGATTTTAATACCTACCGGTAAATCCTTTTCTCTTAGTCTGTAGAGGATGCTGGGCACCCGTCCCAGTGTGTACTGTATCTGCAGTTATTAAATGGCCCTTAACTCCAGAACATTTATGTGGAGACAACTTTCCTGACTTGACCATCTTCCTTGGACGTTTTCCCCCTGTGTGACTGCTCCCCAGCCTCGGAGGGTTGCATCTGTGGTCCCTAGGATCCAGTGCTGGATCCCGAACCATCGCCCCTCTAGGAGGTGAGAACTGTGCAGCCACCAATGGAGTGAGATTCTGGTCTTGGAAGACAGGATTATCCTCCGGTGCATGTGTAGGTGGTATCCGGACCACTTGTCCTACAGGTCCCACTGGAACACTCTGGCATGGAACCTGCCAAACTGAATGGGCTCGTAGGCCACAACCATCTTCCCCAGCAACCAAATGCATTGATGGATTAACACTCTTGCTGGTTTCAGAATTTGTTTGACCAGACTCTGGATCTCCATAGCCTTTCCCCTGGAAGAAAACCTCTTCTGTGTCTAGTATGACTCCCAAAAACAACTACCGCGTCATTGGGACCAACTGCGATTTTGGCAAGTGTAGGAGCCAACCATGTTGTTGAAGAACTGTCAGGGAGACTGCAATGTTTTGCACCAACTGGTCCCTGGATCTCGCCTTTATCAGGAGATCATCCAAGTACGGGATAATTGTGACTCCTTGCTTGCGAAGGAGAACCATAATTTCCGCCATCACCCTGGTGAAAATCCTCGGAGCCGTGGACAGACCAAACGGCAATGTCTGAAATTGGTAATGACAATCCTGAATTGCAAACCTTAGGTAGCTTGATGCAGTGGCTAAATAGGAACATGTAAGTAGGCATCCTTTATGTCTACCAAAACCATGAAATCTCTTTCCTCCGGACTGGAGATCACTACCCTGAGAGATTCCATCTTGAAATTGAATTTCTTTAGGAAGAAATTGAGGGATTTCAGATTTTAGATTGGTCTGACTGAGCCGTCCGGCTTCGGGACCACGAAGAGGCTTGAATAAAAACCTTCTCCCTGCTGACTAAGGCCAATTTGAACAATCGGTGAGGGGGAACGTCTTGAAACCCCAGTTTGTACCCTTGGGACACTATTTGTAAAACCCACGAGTCCAGGTCCGAATGAATCCAGAACTGACTGAAGAGTTTTAGACGTGCCCCCACTGGTGTTGGCTCCTGCAAGAAAGCCCCAGCGTCATGCAGTGGATTTGGCAGAAGCAGAGGACAATCTCTGCTCCTGCGATCTTGAAGAGGCTACAGACCTCTTCCTTCTCCTTCCTCTACCTGCAAAGAAAGGGGAATCTTAACTTCTTGCATATCTATTGGGCCAAAATGACTGCGGTAGATAATGATGCGTCTTCATCCGTTGAGAGGGAACATAGGGCAAGAAGGTTGACTTACCTGCGGGAGCTGCCGAGATCAAATTAACTAGGCCGTCGCCAAACAAGGCTTCACCTTCATAGGGAAGAGACTCCCTTTCTTCTTGGAGTCAGCATCAGCATTCCCTTGGTGAATCCACAATGCCCTCCTATCCGAGACTGCCATGAAATTGGCCCGTGAACTCAAGAGTCCTATATCCCTTGCAGTCGTAAGTATGCTGCAGTGTCAACAGGCCAACTAAACCCTCCCCCCTCCTTTTACCCCATCACTTTGTCCAGTCCCTGTGGTCCATACTGTATTGCCATTATTATGCATGTTGCTGTGCTGGCCCTTTTCTGAATGTCCCTGCCACCGCCACCGAAGAGCTGGATAGCCCAGTATGAAAACCACCTGCCGGCCTCACTGACTGTCCGAGTCAAAGGCTCCATTTTTTTTAAAAAGATCCCTCTGCCAAGTTAAGGGGGGCTTAAGGGGGCCCCAGAGATATCAGTGTACTGGGGCCCAAGATTTCTGTTGCTGGCCCTGACCCTCAGGGGCGTATCTACCCCTTGGCCAGGATGTCACTTGCCAGGAGCACCATCCAGGTTTCAGTTGGGGGATTAGAGTTCATACAGTAATTAAATGTTTTCATATTGATAACTACATCTCCCAGCATATACAGTGTGCTGGGGATGCTAACAAGCTTTATTTAAAAGTTTAAAAAACATTGCTTTTATAATTGCAATGGTTAAAAAGGGAGAGCTATAAATCAATTTATCAGTGAATGATCGCAGTTTGAGCCGTTACATTTTACTGAACCACCTATCCCTCCACACTCACTACCTGTCCTCAGGATACATTTACCATCCTGGCAGACGGTATACCGGCGGTCATTTGACCGATGTTGGAATCCTGACACCACTTGGGAGACTGGTGCCGGCACACAGACAGCCAACATCCCGAAGGTGAGTATTGGAGGGAGGGTTAGGAGTCGGACCAGGGGAGGTGGTGTAAGGGAAGGCACTAGGAGGGGGGGGGGGGTAGCCCTAGCTGCCACCCCCTGAGGGTTAGCCCTATCCGCCACCCCCCCAGAGGGTTAGTATTAGGATTGGGGATCATGTGACCTCTGGAATCCCGAGCGCCGGATGCCATACCCAACCCCCTTTACTTTTTCAGGCATTTCTATCTCTCCTCTCTCTATGGTGTTCCAATTGCCCACTTTCCCTTGTGCTTTACTCTCTCTCTCTCTCTCTCTCCTTTGTTTAGAGCATCAGTTTCTGTAGTCCACTTATACCCTTATTTTTTCCAGTGTTTCACTAACTCTCTGATGTAATGAGGATGTATAATCTAGAGGGATCAGTAATGCATTGTACTGTATAGAGGCATCAGGGATGTAGCGTAGGGAATAGAGGCGTCAGGGATGTAGCGTAGGGAATAGAGGCGTCGGATGTAGCGTAGGGAATAGAGGCGTCAGGGATGTAGCGTAGGGAATAGAGGCGTCAGGGATGTGGCGTAGGGAATAGAGGCGTCAGGGATGTGGCGTAGGGAATAGAGGCGTCATGGATGTGGCGTAGGGAATAGAGGCGTCATGGATGTGGCGTAGGAAATAGAGGCGTCAGGGATGTGGCGTAGGAAATAGAGGCGTCAGGGATGTGGCGTAGGGAATAGAGGCGTCAGGGATGTGGCGTAGGGAATAGAGGCGTCAGGGATGTGGCGTAGGGAATAGAGGCATCAGGGATGTGGCGTAGGGAATAGAGGCATCAGGGATGTGGCGTAGGGAATAGATGTGTCAGGGATGTAGCGTAGGGAATATAGGCATCAGGGATGTACTAGCAGGTATATAGAGGTCAGTGTACTGTAAAGAGTGGTCAGTAATGCAGTGAAGGTTATAGAAAGGTCAGTGATGTAGTGTAGGGTATAGAGGGGTCAGTTATGTAGTGTGGGGTAAAGAGGGGTCAGTAAAGATACTAAGCTGAAGTACTTAGAACACTTCTTGAATTAAGACACAACCTGCAAGAAAAAGTATGCAATATGGGTGAAAAGGCAAATGTCAGAGGTCTGATACTAGTGACCAGCTCCATACCTTGCACCACATAGCGTTATGTTAAACTGGGATATGTTCTTTTTTGGTGTGTGTGTGTGGGTGTGGGTGTGGGTGTGTGTGGGGGTGTGTGGGTGCCAAAGGCTTCATGCCTTATTGCTCCTCCCCCATCCGGCTCCCAAGCACCTCTGCTGCCCAGTGATCCAGGAGCCTGCTGCTAGGAAGAAGTGGCCGAGCTTCAGCAAGCGAGTCTGGAAACTGGCGGAGGAAGTCATGATAACCAGATAATGGGGAGTGGAGAGCCAGTTCCAAGGTAATACTTTATACAGCTGGTTGAGATCCTGGTCGGTGGATATGGATTCCAAGAAAACCCTGGAGGTGCTTCCTTTCAAGGGAGACACTCTCTTTGGAGAAGACCTCAATAAGATTGTAGCTGATCTGGCTACTGCTAAAACAACTTGCCTACCTAGTATGACTCCTACCACGCAGAAGGCTAAAAGTACTTTTCCTTGGCCCTTTCATCCTCCAGGTAAAGCGTACCCATGGTCAGGCATACCCAAAGCAAGCTCATGCTTCCAGACCTGCCAAGCCCAGACTGAAGCAAGCCTGGGCTGCCCGTCAGCCTGCTTCCAAAACGGACAAGCCTGCCGCATGACGGGGCGGGCCTCCCTCTGGGGGATCCCAGGGTGGGGGGCCCGACTTCTAGGTTTGGCATAGAAAGGTATAATTCTAAGATAGAGAATTCTATTTGGAGCTCACCTTGTACTTTGTGAAGAAATAATCAGCATTGTGGCTGAGCAGATACATGTAGTGTGTGGCTGCAAACTGCATGGATCTGCTGCGTTGCAATGCTGGTACTTTTTTTTTTCAAAGTACCAATAGCTTCATATAATGTTCACAATTTTTATGCAGGATCAAATAGCTCAATGGGTAGGGTGTTTGATTAGAATTCAACAGGTTATAGGTTTGAAACCTGGGTATTGTACTTTGAGATGTGTTATTTAATAAAGCATGTTATTCTGACTGCCGGCATCCTATCACCTGGGATATCATACTAAATAAATGGAGTTGATCAATTTATTTATTTTTTTTAATTAAACTAGGGACAATTTCCAGATACTTTTATTTATAACTGAGATTGCCCCCTGGAACTTCACATCAGTTGACAACTATGCATGAGTGGGCAGTGCTTGCCCTGGATCTGCCCACCCATTTGTGTGCCATCATAAAAGAAAGCATAACTGACAGTTATCCTGGGCGTACACTACACAATTATCTGTCAGGCTATCTATCCAGTCTGGATGGATGGAATAAAAATCTGGTAATGTATAGGAGCAAATGTCGATTAACCATTTGCTCCCAAACGCTAGAAAAGTGGTCAAAAATGGTCATTACACAAATTGGTTAAACCCAAAATTTAACCAATTTGTTTAGGGGACCATTTTTGTCCATTTTCTAGTGTTTGAGAGTAAATCGTTGATGGTCATTTGCTCACATAGATAACCGGATTTCTATTCCAATCAGCCAGTGTTGGAGAGATGGTCTGCCAGATTACATAATGCATACCAGAGCCATAACTAGACTTTTTAGTGCCCTGTGACAAAGAATTATATGCCCCCCCCCCCCCCCCCCCACTATTTTTGCAATATGGACAAAAGGCGCATGCCTCGTGGGGAAGGGGCATAACAAGATTGGTCTCAGAGAAAGCACATGAGATATGAAGATATATCTAGTATACTTGACACTCAATGGTTTGTGGTATTGCCGGGGGGCCCTCCTTAAATGCATATACAGTCACACATGGCTTGCTTGTGCAAATGGCATATCAGCAGTCAGCACTAACTGGTGACATGCCATTTGTACAAGTAAGCCATGTGTGACTAATATATAAACACACTTTATTAAATAACACCTCAAACTACAATACCCAGGATTCAAACCTATAACCTGTTGAATTCTAATCAAACACCCTATCCATTGAGCTACTTGATCCTGCATAAAAATTGTGAACATTATATGAAGCTATTGGTACTTTGCAAAAAAATATTATTAGCATTGCAACTCAGCAGATCAATGCAGTGTGCAGCCACACACTCCATATATCTGCTCAGCCACAATGCTGATTATTTCTTCACAAAGTACAAGGTGAGCTCCAAATAGAATTCTCTAGCTTAGATTATACCTTTCTATGCAAGGGTAAATAGCTCAATTGTTTGACTGCAATGCCACAGGAAATGGTTTGGATCCAATACAGTGTGACTGAATAATAAAGAAACCTTAAGATGAGTTCATGAATGTTGTATAAGTATTAGTGAGAGAAGGGGTCAGGAGCATGCTAGGCTGCAAAAAATAAGGTAGGCTGCAAGTGAAAGTAATGATCTCCTATATATTTTCCCAGATCTGTCACTCTGTGTGGCTAACTCTGGGGGAAGTCACAGCAATGGGCGGAGATGGCATCTGCAGGACGATACACCAGTGCCAGCAGCAGACCGTAACAAAGTGACAGATTAGGGAGAATATATAGGAGGTAGGGAGGTGGCCATGGTACATGGCTGACCAAGGGACACTAGCTCATGTACCCCTTTACCACTGAGGCTAGCCACCAAGGATGGACCTGTCACCAGTGCACATGCAATAACCTCTTCTGCTGCCCTCTTTGCAACTCAGATTGCCCAGTGCTCCCCTTCGCTAACAGTCCACAAAGTTTCCCCATTTCACGATCTGCCTCCTCACCGCCACTTTCATCTCTACAGCACACGCGCATATCATACAAGATCCCATCATGCGTCCGTAGGTCTGAAATGCCAGAGGGAGGTTGGGGGGAGATTGGCATGCGCCAGCAACACCACACAGCTCACTGTGACCACAGTGGAGAGGCGCTGCAACAGGACAATACACCAACCTCGGAGCAAGGAACTGCGTCGGTCAGGAGGAGAACTATTTCAATAGCATAAAAAGGTTAGTGCGTCCCACCCTATGGACACCAGACTCATCAAGTCACTGTTGCCAGAGTCTCATACAATGACTCTGAACCTCTAAGCACACTATTTGACTGTCCACACCCTGCTGTGCCTATTACCCATCTCCTCCACCACCCTCAACACTGACCCACACATCATTCACCCACAAAGATACAATAAAGGTAGTTTGGATAAATTAGCTAAATGAAATGGATTTAACCAATTTATCTAAATGACCATTTTTGGATGTTTTCCAGTGTTTGTGAGCAAATGGTCAATTGTCATTTGCTGCCACATATTAGCATAATTTTGTTTCAACTAGAAAAAAAAAATTGGACAGATAATCTAAGTGTGGATCCAGTTTAAAGGTCCGTATTCACGGCCCGATTTTGGGGAGAGATGTGTGCTGAGCGAACTGCTCAGCACACATCTCTCCCCCCGCTCAGCACAGCGTGATGTGTGCTGAGCGTACGGGGGGTGGGGGGGCGCTCATTTCACCCCCTGTGTAGGGCATTCTGTGTGTATCCAGCTTAACAGGTGTGAGCATCATACAACTACTGACTTGCGAGTAACTATACAGCAGCTCCATACCTTGTGACTTGAAGAAACACCAGTTAACCCCGGGAATGCTGCAGTCAAAGCAACAATTCCTCTTCTTACATTCCGCTGCACTTATTGTGGGGTAGCCGCAATCCCTTCTGCTGTACGGTTCCACATTACATTGTTTCTTGTCACTTCCTGTTGATGCAGTAAGGAAACATCCAGGAATTACAGCAGCTTAGTTTTTTTTTTTTTTTTAACTGGTGCAATTTAGCTAAAACAGCTAACAGGAAATTTCCACTTAAATGGTATTTTCTAATCTTATCTGACCTTGACTAAGAATAAAGGATACACAAGATAAACTCTTATAGCTATGGACCTTATCCATGTTTAAGCTCCATCAAATCTGTAATCAATAGCACTACATGCTCCCACTCTACTGTATACTCTACCTGTGTTTTTAAGGTAAAAACACCATTTAACCCCAGTGACACTTGAATTAAAGCAGCAGCCTCTATAATAGCATTCTTTAGCATTAATCACAGGAAATCTGCAATCTTCACGCTCTTTGATAGCCATGCTACATTGCTGTTTACTTGGATGGAGCAGAGAGCACAACATCAGGACATAGGAAATATTACAATGCATGATAAGAAAGGTGTGAGCTCTACAGCAAGGCCTCTAACCCTTTGCCAGTGCCAAATACATAGGGCTTAACTCAGATCTGATCACAGCAGCAAATTTATTAGCTAAAACCATGTACACTGCAGGGGGGGGGGGGGTGTATAATATGTGCAGAGAGAGTTAGATTTTGGTGCGGTGTGTTCAAACTGAAATCTAAATTGCAGTGTAAAAACAAAACAGCCAGTATTTACCCTGCACACAAACAATATAACCCACCTAAATCTCTCTGCAAATGTTATATCTGCCCCCCCCCCATCCCTGCAGTGCACATGGTTTTGCCCACTAGCTAACAAATTTGCTGCATCTGGGAATTACAGCATCTTAATATTTCTTTTTACAGAAGGTTCAGCAAATTAAATTATTTAGTGAAATACTGTAATCATAACAGTTACAGGGATATTGTAGGTAGATTTATTGTCAGTGGATAAATGTAAAAATTAAACCCTTAGGCATAGTTCCCAAATGCTGTCATTGCAATCCAGATTTTAAGGATATCATGCTTGAGCACAGGTGACTTAATTAGAACTTCGGTCAATGTGAATTAACCATTGGACTCAACCATGGTTATCCTTAAAACCCAGGGGTCTATTTAAGATCGATCTTAATCGATGTTGGGCTTCCAGGTTGAAAAAAAAACACACATTTACTAACATTTTAAAATTTATATAAAAAATCATCTGTTCGTAAATGCAGTGCACATGGTTTTGCCCAACTGCTAACAAAAATCCTGCTGCGATCAACTCAGAATTACCCCCCATGGCCCTCATTCCGAGTTGTTCGCTCGCAAGCTGCTTTTAGCAGCATTGCACACGCTAAGCCGCCGCCTACTGGGAGTGAATCTTAGCATCTTAAAATTGCGAACGAAAGATTTGCAATATTGCGATAAGACATCTCTGTGCAGTTTCTGAGTAGCTCGAGACTTACTCTGCCAGTGCGATCAGTTCAGTGCTTGTCGTTCCTGGTTTGACGTCACAAACACACCCAGCGTTCGCCCAGACACTCCTCCGTTTCTCCAGCCATTACCGCGTTTTTCCCAGAAACGGTAGCATTTTTTCCCACACGCCCCTAAAACGGTCTGTTTCCGCCCAGAAACACCCACTTCCTGTCAATCACATTACGATCACCAGAACGATGAAAAAACCGTGAGTAATATTCCTAACTGCATAGCAAATTTACTTGGCGCAGTCGCAGTGCGAACATTGCGCATGCGCATTAAGCTGAAAATCGCTGCGATGCGAAGAAAATTACCGAGCGAACAACTCGGAATGACCACCTATGTGCACTGCAGGGAAGGCAGATTTAACATGTGCAGAGAGAGTTAGATTTGGGTGTGGTGTGTTCAATCTGCAATCTAATTTGCAGTGTAAAAATAAAGCAGTCAGTATTTACCCTGCACAGAAACAAAATAACTCACCCAAATCTAACTCTTTCTGCACATGTTATATCTGCCTCCCCTGCAGTACACATGGTTTTGCCCAACTGCTAACAAAATTCCTGCTGCGATCAACTTGGAATTACCCCCATCGAATTACCCCCATTTTCACACTGCTCGTGTATATAAGACATAGGGCCTAATTCAGTTTGGATCGTAATACGCGTTCCAACCGCAAAAACTATGAAGAGGATGGGGGCATATACGCAGGGTCCATCCTGTGCGTGTGCCTTCATTTTCTCCGGGTGCCCCGCAGAAAATGCGAATGCCTCTGCCTGTCAATCAGTAGAGGGCGTACCTTCGCAGGTATATCGCGATCATGAGCCATGTCTCCCATTTTTGTCATTATAGGTGCTCTGTGAGCTGCTGGCCATGCCCCAGCCCCTCTGTCTCCCGTGAATAGACATTGAGGCTTATTCAGACCAGATCGCTTCAATTTATTTTCACCCAGCGGGCAATCAGGTCTGCACATGCGTATGCGCCACAATGCGTAAGTGCGACGGTCCGGAGATCACAAGAAGATTGACAAGAAGAGGGTGTTTGTGTGGGTGGCAACTGAATGTTTCTAGGGAGTGTCCGGAAAAACCCTGGAGGGACCGGGCGTTTTGTGGGAGGATTTGTGACGTCACCTCAATGGCTGAGTAAGTGCTGAGCTGTGCAGCTCTTGTGCACATGTGATCACACACCTGCACAGCAAATTTTCCCTTCCGCTGTAGGCGGCAACTACCTGATTACAGGGATGCAAAAAACACACCCTAGCGATCAGGTCTGAATTACCCACAATGTGCATATTTGCAGAGCAACAAGCTACAGGGAGCCATCCACACCCCCCCCCCCCCCCCCCCGTTCCCCATGACTATGGGACACTGCGGCCCCCACAGGGGGGGGGGGGGTTGTTTGGGTTAGCTGGACATTCCCAAAAAAAGTGACTGTCCTGCAAAAATTGGTATAGTTGGGGGGTATGTTCAAATACATTTATTGTTTTGCATGCAGGGTAAATACTGGCTTCTTTGACATTTAGCCACAAATGCTGCACAGCTGAATTACAGTATTACACTGCAATTAACAGTTATGCTAGGACATTCCCCCTCCCAAATCTACCTCTCTCTGCATGTTACATCTGTCCCACAGTGGCGTGCGGTGAGGTCAGTGGCTAGTGAGGCACTACAGCCATAATTTCCGCCGAATCCTGCCGATGACCCTTAGCCAATGCCCGCTACTGCCTCTGAGCCGATACCCGCTGCCACCGCCAATGGCTTACAAACTCTCCCACAATCAACTGACCCAGCCCTCCACCACTAATTTCTATCTCAGTCCGATGCCGCCAATGCCCGCTGCCTGCCTGCTCATTGTTCTTGTTATATATTATACATTTTTAAAGAAAAAAAAAATGAGTGTTTGGGACTGGGAAGGGTGAGGGAGGAGGACATGAATGCAATTTTGTTGTCCAGGGCTTCCATTAACTTAAAGGAGAAGGGTCTGAATGGGTTAAAAAAAATGCGTGAGGTCCCCCCTCCTTAGTATAACCAGCCTCTGGCTCTTTGAGCCGGTCCTGGTTATTTAAATACTGGGGGAAAAATTGGACAGGGGTTCCCCGTATTTAGACAACCAGCACCGGGCTCTTAGAACGGTCCAGGTTCCAAAAATACGTGGGACAAAAGATGTAGGGGTCCCCCATATTTTTAAAACCAGCACCGGGCTCCACTAGCCAGAGAGATAATGCCACAGCCGGGGGACACTTTTATGTAGGTCCCTGCGGCCCTGGCATTACCCCTCCAACTAGTCACCCCTGGCCGGGGTTCCCTGGAGGAGTGGGGACCCCTTAAATCAAGAGGTTCCTCCCCTCGAGGCACCCAAGGGCCAGAGGTAAAGCCCGAGGCTGTCCCCAGCACCCCTGGGTGGTGGGTGCCGGGCTGATAGCCATGTGTGTAAAAAAAGAATATTGTTTTTTGTTGTTGTGGAACTACAAGGCCCAGCAAGCCTCCCCCGCTTGCTGGTACTTGGAGAACCTCAAGTACCAGCAGGCGGGGAAATAACGGGCTTGCTGGTACCTGTAGTTCTACAACAACAAAAAATACCCAAATAAAAACACAAACACACACAGCGTGACAGTAAAATTATTGAGACAGGCTGTAGCATGTGGGTGCATGTAACCCTATAAAAGTGATGGATTGGGTGACTATTACAATACCCACTGTTGCTGTCTGAAAAATTATGGATTTGTAGATTGCTCTGCCGAGACATGTTTTTTTTCTAAAATGCACCACAGGTATGGATGGATAGTATACTTGACGACACAGAGGTAGGTAGAGCAGTGGCCTACTGTACCGTACTGCTATATATTATATTATTTATTATTATTATTATCCTTTATTTATATGGCGCCACAAGGGTTCCGCAGTGCCCAATTACAGAGTACATAAACAAATAATCAAACAGGAAAACAGCAACTTACAGTTGACGACAATATAGGACAAGTACAGGGTAAATAAACATAGCTACATCAGCAGATGACACTGGAATAAGTATCAGGAGGCAGAAGACTGCTGGATTTGGTGCAGCTGAAGATTATTAAAGTAAGAAAAGAGTAAGCACATGAGGGAAGAGGGCCCTGCTCGTGAGAGCTTACATTCTAAAAGGGAGGGGTAGACAGACAGGGGTGAGACAGATGGGGTACATAGAGAGCGGGGAACAGAGGTTTAGGATGAGATTTGTCTGGGTTTGGTGAAGAAGTGGGTTTTGAGAGCCCGTTTGAAGTTTTGTAGAGAGGTGGAGAGTCTGAGGGGGAGAGGTAGGGAATTCCAGAGAAGTGGTGCAGCACGTGAAAAATCTTGGAGGTAGGAGTGGGAGGAAGTAATCCGTAGGCAGGAGTCGGTGTGCATTAGCAGAGCGAAGAGGACGGGTGGGAGTGTAAAGCGAGATAAGATCAGAGATGTAGATGGGAGAGGAGTGGGTGAGGGCTTTGTAAGCAAGTGTGAGAAGCTTGAAATGGATTCTGAAAGGGAAGGGGAGCCAGTGAAGGACTAGTAAGAGAGGAGAGGTGGACGTAGTGCGTTTGGTGAGGAAAATGAGCCGGGAAGCAGCATTGAGGATAGATTGGAGTGGAGAGAGGTATTTGTCAGGAATGCCAGTCAGGAAGAGATTACAGCAGTCCAGTCTGGAGATGACCAGTGAGTGGATAAGAGTCTTACTTAGTAGCATCCTGGGTCAGAAAGGGTCTGATGCTGGAAATATTTTTTAGATGAAAACGCAGGTTTGTGAGAGGTGCTGAATGTGTGGTTTGAAGGAGAGGGAGGAGTCAAGGATTACTCCAAGACAGCACACTTGGGGGGTAGAGGAGATAGTAGTGCCATCAATAGATAATGAGATTGTAGGAGGTGAGGTTATGCGGGAGGGAGGGAAGATGATCAGCTCGGTCTTAGACATGTTAAGTTTAAGAAAGAGCTGGGACATCCAGGAAGAGATAGCAGAGAGACAGTTGGAGATACGAGTGAGGAGAGTAGGGGAGAGGTCTGGAGAGGAAAGATAGATTTGAGTGTCATCAGCATAGAGATGATATTGGAAACCAAAAGAACTAATGAGCTTACTTAGTGAGGACGTATAGAGAGAGAAGAGAAGAGGACCAAGGACAGAACCTTGGGGTACCCCTACAGTTAGTGGAAGTGAGGGGGAGGTGGAGTCATGAGAGGAGACAGAGAATGAACGGTCAGAAAGGTAGGACGACAACCAAGAGAGGGCTGTGTTACGCAGACCAATGGAGTGAAGGATTTGCAGTAGGAGAGGATGGTCCACAGTGTCAAAAGCAGCAGAGAGATCAAGTAGAATAAGTAGAGAGTAGTGTCCCTTAGATTTAGCAGCATGGAGGTCATTGCATACTTTTGTAAGGGCAGTTTCAGTGGAGTGGAGAGGACGGAAGCCAGACTGGAATGGGTCAAGCAGTGAGTGTGAGGAAAGAAAGGAAGTAAGGCGGTTGTAGACAATACGCTCAAGGAGTTTGGAGGCAAAAGGGAGGAGAGAGATGGGTCGGTAGTTGGAGAGAGTGTTTGGATCAAGGGTAGGTTTTTTAAGAATAGGAGAGATGGGAGCGTGCTTGAAGGCAGAGGGGACAGTGCCTGATGAGAGGGAGAGATTGAGAAGGTGGGAAAGATGGGAAAAAGCAGAAGAAGAGAGGTGGCAAAGGAGGCAGGAGGGGATTGGGTCAAGTGGGGAGGTGGTGAGGGGACAGGAACGAATGAGGGCCATGACTTCCTCTCCAGATGCATGGGAGAAAGATGACAGAGTTGGTGCGAGGGATGGGGAGGGTTCGTAAGGGTTGCGAGAAGGCTGGTTACTGATAGTCTGGTGTGATGTGATGTCCTGACGTATGGAGTCAATTTTGGATGTGAAGTAAGTGGCAAAGTCAAGAGCAGAGAGTGAGGAAGGGAGACGAGGTGGAGGTGGGCAGAGGAGTGAGTTGAGAGTGGCAAAGAGGCGCCGGGGGTTGGAAGACTGGGAGGAGATGAGGTTCTTGAAGTATGACTGTTTAGCAAGAGAAAGGGCAGCACTGAAGGATGAGAGCATAAGTTTGAAATGGAGGAAGTCTGCCTTAGAGCGTGATTTCCTCCAGTGTCGCTCAGCCGTACGTGAGCATTTTTGCAGATATCTGGTGCATTTGGTGTGCCAGGGTTGAGGTGTTAATTTGTGAGGGTGAATAGTGGTTGGTGGAGCAACAGAGTCAAGAGCAGAAGTAAGGGAAGCATTGTATGTGGAAGTGGCTTGTTCAGGGCATGAGAGAGAGAGAATAGGAGAGAGAAGTGAGTCAAACAGGGAGGAAAGGAATGTGGTGTCAATAGCTTCAATGTTACGCTTAGTGATGGTAGCCTTAGGAGGTTGAGATGGGGAAGTCGAGAGAGATAGGTTGAAGGAGAGCAGGTGGTGGTCAGAGAGGGGAAATGGGGAGTTGGAAAAATCAGAAATATCACAGCGGTGAGTGAAGACCAGATCCAGTGAGCTCCCATTCACATGGGAGGGTGAGGAGGTCCACTGGGAGAGACCAAGTGAAGAGGTGAGGTTAAGGAGTTTAGAGGCAGGGGATTGTGTGGGGATGTCAATAGGGATGTTGAAATCGCCTAGGATAATGGTGGGAATGTCAGAAGAGAGGAAGTGAGGAAGCCAGGAAGCAAAGTTGTCGATTAATTTGGAAGCAGTGCCAGGGGGGCGGTAAATGACAGCTACTCTAAGATGGACTGGTTGGAAGAGGCATATGGCGTGGACCTCAAATGTAGAGAATATAAGGGATGGTTCTGGTGGTATGAGTTGGTAGGAGTAACTAGAAGGTAAAAGGACCCCAACACCACCCCCATGGCGACCCCCAGGTCGGGGTGTGTGTGTGAATGTAAGGCCCCCAGCAGAGAGAGCAGCAGCAGAAGTAGTGTCAGAGGGCGTAATCCAAGTTTCAGTAATGGCTAGTAGGTGTAGGGAGTTGGAAATGAAAAGGTCATGAGTGGGGACCAGTTTGTTATAAACAGATCTGGCATTCCAGAGGGCACAGGATAGGGGGTATGAGTTTGTGGGAGAGATGTGAATTAGATTTTCAGGGTTGCTGTAGCGATGAGGTGGGATTAACTTTGAGGGCAGGGATGATGAGAGAGTAGTGTTGGTACGGGTGCCTGAGCTAGGAGGGGAAACTGCAGGAGGTGGGCAGGGAGGGAGGTCAGTGTGATGTGGATGGGGGTGTGGGGAGGTGACAGGGAAGGGAGAGAGGGAGCAGGGCTGAGTTGTGGGGTAGCAGGACCATGGGGCAGAGGTGAATGAAAGTGGGGTAACAGGAAAGGTGGGGGAAGAAAACAGAGGGATGGAGGGGAGACAGAGGAGGGGAGAGAGGAGGAGGTGGAGGAGACTAGGGGGGAAGGCTAAAGATACATTATTAGGTAGACACTGAGTGATGTGGGGAGTATAAGAAAACCTTGACATAGTGTTAAGTAGGTAAATAGGTTGAGGGAAAGTGGAAGTAGGAGAGGAGACTGTAAGGCAATCCGAGCAGAAGAATTGCAGAAATGCAGGTGAGAAAAGCAGTGTAGGCTCAAGGGGTGTAGATTTAGTATGAAATGAGTCAAAAGCGTAGATAAAGTGGGTGCAGAAAAGTATTTGGAGTGTAAGAAATGAAAGGATTGTGAGAGGTTTAAGAAGCAATGGTAATTATGTTAGATGTTTTAAGTGTTTGCAGGTAAAATTGCATTGGTGCAGCTGTGCTTAAAAAACAAAATTACAATAATACAGATACAGGCATTTGTAGGTGAAATGGATGGTTTATGAAATGTCCAAGTAAGGTAGTTCTGTGCTATGTAATCAGATGCAACAATCAGGAGGTGAGTGATCTGAGGAGTAAGTGACTCACATTTGTTATTAGTTCTTCAGTTTTCTTTGTTTTGTTAGATTGGTGTGCTTCTGTTTTCCTTCTTTTTCACTTCGATTGAACGCTGATTGAACACTGCTGTTATGTGTCAATTTTATCACGCTTTGATAAAAATGCACGCTTAGATCAATAAATGCACAGCCAAATGGCTTTGCACAGCCTACACCATTGGACTTAAGTAGAAGACTATCACAAGTGAAACCAATAATTGAAATCTGTAACCACACCCCACCCCCTCAAATGCCAGGCAATAAATTATCGTAAAAACAACAACCAGGCATTCCACAAAGATTAAACTGGGTCTATATCATTCAAAACTTTAAAAAAGTACTTCAAAATCACATACTATGCAATAATGTTTCAATTTGCATAACCCAGCAGAATTAGCTTTGCATATATAGATATAGTGCAGCAGAATATATTGGTGGTTGTAGTCAATTGTAATTACCTGTAGGTGACAAGAAGAGAAGAAACGTCAATTCACAATCAATATCAGCTGAAGATAAATTAACGCTGATTGAACGCTGCTGTTATGTGTCAATTTTATCACGCTTTGATAAAAATGCACGCTTAGATCAATAAATGCACAGCCTACACCATTGGACTTAAGTAGAAGACTATTACAAGTGAAACCAATAATTGAAATCTGTAACCACACCCCACCCCCTCAAATGCCAGGCAATAAATTACCTTAAAAACAACAACCAGGCATTCCACAAAGATTAAACTGGGTCTATATCATTCAAAACTTTAAAAAAGTACTTCAAAATCACATACTATGCAATAATGTTTCGATTTGCATTACCCAGCAGAATTAGCTTTGCATATATAGATATAGTGCAGCAGAATATATTGGTGGTTGTAGTCAATTGTAATTACTCAGCAGAATTAGCTTTGCATATATAGATATAGTGCAGCAGAATATATTGGTGGTTGTAGTCAATTGTAATTACCCAGCAGAATTAGCTTTGCAAATATAGATATAGTGCAGCAGAATAAATTGGTGGTTGTAGTCAGTTGTAATTACCCAGCAGAATTAGCTTTGCATATATATAGTGCAGCAGAATATATTGGTGGTTGTAGTCAATTGTAATTACCCAGCAGCAGCTCTACTGCACTCAACATCACCAGTGCTCACAATATATATAATGCTATATACTATGCCATAGTGGTGCTTACTATATAACACCTCCTACTGCGTTCCCCCTGGCAATGAGCATGACACCCAGAGAGTGAAACCCCTGGCAATGAGCATGACACCCAGCACGTGAAACTCTTGGCATTGAGCAGTTTTTGTAAAAGTAATTAGAAGCTTTACTGTAGGGCATAGTGTATCACAGATATTGTGGTGAGTGACATAATATGTTCCAAAGGGCATTAATGTGTGGGGCTTAACATGGTGGAAATTACTGTACTTTTTTCCCTGTGGTGGCCGAGGTCTGTTGGTGCAGGGTCAAGAACTGGGGTGTAAGGTAGTCTTTGCCTGCAAGGCTACGCCCATTTTATGGAGACCATACCCATTTTTGCGAGGTCACGCCCCCCCATCCCGTCCGGAGCGCTCACGCAAATATAGTTTTTTATATATATATATATATGGGGGAGGGGCACAATTTTTAATGCCAATGGTGGCGGGGGGCACGCATTTGAAGCCAAATTGTTTAGAAACACCCCTGCAAGAAAATATCTGCAAATCCAATGTTACCATAAGTGTGGCATATACCTGCGCTTGCTCGCGGGTTGAGAACATCTCCCTAATTGAATTCAGCGATATGAATAGAGGTTGTGCAGCAGCCACAGAAAGGGTTAATCTCTGCAGCTTGTCACGAAATTACATTGTTGCAATTTTAGCTGGGAGCTGCAATAATTACTCTAATACATAACACAGCCAACACTTCTATATTCACACAATATACTGCATGGTGAATATAGAAGTGGTGCTTACTAAACAGCACCTCCTACTGCATTCCACATCACCGCTGGTCACACTCATATCAGGCCCATAATGCTGTATACTATGCCATAGTGGTGCTTACTATATAACACCAGGTGCTGTGCAGTGGTCAAAACACACTAACTGGTCCCATGCTGTTGTTGAACTAAAGGCCTATACACACACGATGAGATTCGGTCTTTGCTAATAGGTTTAAAAAGGTTACATAAAAGCTACTTTATGTATTTATTCATTAAAGTTTTTAAGTTGTATTTTACAACCATACAATGATATGATATATAATGTATCGTATAATCATTACATAATGTTGATGGCATTGAATTGTCTCTGCCTTGACTAGTGGCAGCAGCTTCAGCACTAGGTGGAAGTGGATCTTGATCTTTCCCTATTTTCTCTGACGTCCTAAGTGGATGCTGGGGACTCCGTCAGGACCATGGGGAATAGCGGCTCCGCAGGAGACGGGGCACAAAAGTAAAAGCTTTAGGATCAGGTGGTGTGCACTGGCTCCTCCCCCTATGACCCTCCTCCAAGCCTCAGTTAGATTTTTGTGCCCGGCCGAGAAGGGTGCAATCTAGGTGGCTCTCCTAAAGAGCTGCTTAGAGTAAAAGTTTTGTTAGGTTTTTTTTATTTTCAGTGAGTCCTGCTGGCAACAGGCTCACTGCATCGAGGGACTTAGGGGAGAGAAGTGAACTCACCTGCATGCAGGATGGATTGGCTTCTTAGGCTACTGGACACCATTAGCTCCAGAGGGAGTCGGAACACAGGTATCACCCTGGGGTTCGTCCCGGAGCCGCGCCGCCGACCCCCTTGCAGATGCCGAAAAGTGAAGAGGTCCAGAAACCGGCGGCAGAAGACTTTTCAGTCTTCATAAGGTAGCGCACAGCACTGCAGCTGTGCGCCATTGTTGTCAGCACACTTCATAGCAGCGGTCACTGAGGGTGCAGGGCGCTGGGGGGGGCGCCCTGGGCAGCAATGATAGTACCTTATTCTGGCTAAAAATACATCACATATAGCCCCTGGGGGCTATATGGATGTATTTAACCCCTGCCAGGTCTCAGAAAAACGGGAGAAGAAGCCCGCCGAAAAGGGGGCGGGGCCTATTCTCCTCAGCACACAGCGCCATTTTCCCTCACAGAAATGCTGGTGGGAAGGCTCCCAGGCTCTCCCCTGCACTGCACTACAGAAACAGGGTTAAAACAGAGAGGGGGGGCACTTATTTGGCGATATGACTATATATATTAAAATGCTATAAGGGAAAAACACTTATATAAAGGTTGTCCCTGTATAATTATAGCGTTTTTGGTGTGTGCTGGCAAACTCTCCCTCTGTCTCCCCAAAGGGCTAGTGGGGTCCTGTCCTCTATCAGAGCATTCCCTGTGTGTGTGCTGTGTGTCGGTACGTGTGTGTCGACATGTATGAGGACGATGTTGGTGAGGAGGCGGAGCAATTGCCTGTAATGGTGATGTCACTCTCTAGGGAGTCGACACCGGAATGGATGGCTTATTTAAGGAATTACGTGATAATGTCAACACGCTGCAAGGTCGGTTGACGACATGAGACGGCCGGCAAACCAATTAGTACCTGTCCAGGCGTCTCAAACACCGTCAGGGGCGTTAAAACGTCCTTTTACCTCAGTCGGTCGACACAGACACAGACACGGACACTGACTCCAGTGTCGACGGTGAAGAAACAAACGTATTTTCCTTTAGGGCCACACGTTACTTGTTAAGGGCAATGAAGGAGATGTTACATATTTCTGATACTACAAGTACCACAAAAAAGGGTATTATGTGGAGTGTGAAAAAACTACATGTGGTTTTTCCTGAATCAGATAAATTAAATGAAGTGTGTGATGATGCGTGGGTTTCCCCCGATAGAAAATTATTGGCGGTATACCCTTTCCCGCCAGAAGTTATGGCGCGTTGGGAAACACCCCTTAAGGTGGATAAGGCGCTCACACGCTTATCAAAACAAGTGGCGTTACCGTCTCCAGATACGGCCGCCCTCAAGGAGCCAACTGATAGGAGGCTGGAAAATATCCTAAAAAGTATATACACACATACTGGTGTTATACTGCGACCAGCGATCGCCTCAGCCTGGATGGGCAGCGCTGGGGTGGCTTGGTCGGATTCCCTGACTGGAAATATTGATACCCTTGACAGGGACAGTATTTTATTGACTATAGAGCATTTAAAGGATGCATTTCTATATATGCGAGATGCACAGAGGGATAATTGCACTCTGGCATCAAGAGTAAGTGCGATGTCCATATCTGCCAGAAGATGTTTATGGACACGACAGTGGTCAGGTGATGCAGATTCCAAACGGCACATGGAAGTATTGCCGTATAAAGGGGAGGAGTTATTTGGGGTCGGTCCATCGGACCTGGTGGCCACGGCAACAGCTGGAAAATCCACCTTTTTTACCCCAAGTCACATCTCAGCAGAAAAAGACATCGTCTTTTCAGCCTCAGTCCTTTCGTCCCCATAAGGGCAAGCGGGCAAAAGGCCAGTCATATCTGCCCAGGGATAGAGGTAAGGGAAGAAGACTGCAGCAGGCAGCCCATTCCCAGGAACAGAAGCCTTCCACCGCTTCTGCCAAGTCCTCAGCATGACGCTGGGGCCGTACAAACAGGTGCGGTGGGGGGTCGTCTCAAGAGTTTCAACACGCAGTGGGCTCACTCGCAAGTGGACCCCTGGATCCTACAAGTAGTATCCCAGGGGTACAGATTGGAAATTCGAGACGTCTCCCCCTCGCAGGTTCCTGAAGTTTGCTTTACCAACGTCTCCCTCCGACAGGGAGGCAGTATTGGAAACAATTCACAAGCTGTATTCCCAGCAGGTGATAATCAAAGTACCCCTCCTACAACAAGGAAAGGGGTATTATTCCACACTATATTGTGGTACTGAAGCCAGACGGCTCGGTGAGACCTATTCTAAATCTGAAATATTTGAACGCTTACATACAAAGGTTCAAATCAAGATGGAGTCACTCAGAGCAGTGATAGCGAACCAGGAAGAAGGGGACTATATGGTGTCCCTGGACATCAAGGATGCTTACCTCCATGTCCCAATTTGCCCTTCTCACCAAGGGTACCTCAGGTTCGTGGTACAAAACTGTCACTATCAGTTTCAGACGCTGCCGTTTGGATTGTCCACGGCACCCCGGGTCTTTACCAAGGTAATGGCCGAAATGATGATTCTTCTTCAAAGAAAAGGCGTCTTAATTATCCCTTACTTGGACGATCTCCTGATAAGGGCAAGGTCCAGAGAACAGTTGGAGGTCGGAGTAGCACTATCTCAAGTAGTTCTACGACAGCACGGGTGGATTCTAAATATTCCAAAATCGCAGCTGTCTCCGACGACACGTCTGCTGTTCCTAGGGATGATTCTGGACACAGTCCAGAAAAAGGTGTTTCTCCCGGAGGAGAAAGCCAGGGAGTTATCCGAGCTAGTCAGGAACCTCCTAAAACCAGGAAAAGTGTCAGTGCATCATTGCACAAGGGTCCTGGGAAAAATGGTGGCTTCTTACGAAGCGATTCCATTCGGCAGATTTCACGCAAGAACTTTTCAGTGGGATCTGCTGGAAAAATGGTCCGGATCGCATCTTCAGATGCATCAACGGATAACCCTGTCTCCAAGGACAAGGGTGTCTCTTCTGTGGTGGCTGCAGAGTGCTCATCTACTAAAGGGCCACAGATTCGGCATTCAGGACTGGGTCCTGGTGACCACGGATGCCAGCCTGAAAGGCTGGGGAGCAGTCACACAAGGAAAAAATTTCCAGGGAGTGTGATCAAGTCTGGAGACTTCTCTCCACATAAATATACTGGAGCTAAGAGCAATTTACAATGCTCTAAGCTTAGCAAGACCTCTGCTTCAAGGTCAGCCGGTATTGATCCAGTGGGACAACATCACGGCAGTCGCCCACGTAAACAGACAGGGCGGCACAAGAAGCAGGAGGACAATGGCAGAAACTGCAAGGATTCTTCGCTGGGCGGAAAATCATGTGATAGCACTGTCAGCAGTGTTCATTCCGGGAGTGGACAACTGGGAAGCAGATTTCCTCAGCACGACCTCCACCCGGGAGAGTGGGGACTTCATCGGGAAGTCTTCCACATGATTGTGAACCGTTGGGAAAGGCCAAAGGTGGACATGATGGCGTCCCGCCTGAACAAAAAACTGGACAGGTATTGCGCCAGGTCAAGAGACCCTCAGGCAATAGCTGTGGACGTTCTGGTAACACCGTGGGTGTACCAGTCGGTGTATGTGTTCCCTCCTCTGCTTCTCATACCTAAGGTACTGAGAATTATAAGACGTAGAGGAGTAAGAACTATACTCGTGGCTCCGGATTGGCCAAGAAGGACTTGGTACCCGGAACTTCAAGAGATGCTCACAGAGGACTCATGGCCTCTGCCGTTAAGAAGGGACTTGCTTCAGCAAGTACCATGTCTGTTCCAAGACTTAACGCGGCTGCGTTTGACGGCATGGCGGTTGAACGCCGGATCCTAAGGGAAAAAGGCATTCCGGAAGAGGTCATTCCTACCCTGGTCAAAGCCAGGAAGGAGGTGACCGCACAACATTATCACCACATGTGGCGAAAATATGTTGCGTGGTGTGAGGCCAGGAAGGCCCCACGAAGAAATTTCAACTCGGTCGATTCCTGCATTTCCTGCAAACAGGAGTGTCTATGGGCCTCAAATTGGGGTCCATTAAGGTTCAAATTTCGGCCCTGTCGATTTTCTTCCAGAAAGAATTGGCTTCAGTTCCTGAAGTCCAGAAGTTTGTCAAGGGAGTACTGCATATACAACCCCCTTTTGTGCCTCCAGTGGCACTGTGGGATCTCAACGTAGTTCTGGGATTCCTCAAATCACATTGGTTTAAACCGCTCAAATCTGTGGATTTGAAATATCTCACATGGAAAGTGACCATGATGTTGGCCCTGGCCTCGGCCAGGCGAGTGTCAGAATTGGCGGCTTTGTCTCACAAAAGCCCATATCTGATTGTCCATTCGGACAGGGCAGAGCTGCGGACTCGTCCCCAGTTTCTCCCTAAGGTGGTGTCAGCGTTTCACCTGAACCAGCTTATTGTGGTACCTGCGGCTACTAGGGACTTGGAGGACTCCAAGTTGCTAGATGTTGTCAGGGCCCTGAAAATATAGGTTTCCAGGACGGCTGGAGTCAGGAAAACTGACTTGCTGTTATCCTGTATGCACCCAACAAACTGGGTGCTCTTGCTTCTAAGCAGACGATTGCTAGTTGGATGTGTAGTACAATTCAGCTTGCACATTCTGTGGCAGGCCTGCCACAGCCAAAATATGTAAATGCCCATTCCACAAGGAAGGTGGGCTCATCTTGGGCGGCTGCCCGAGGGGTCTCGGCTTTACAACTTTGCCGAGCTGCTACTTGGTCAGGGGCACACCCTGGCTGAGGAGGACCTGGAGTTCTCTCACTCGGTGCTGCAGAGTCATCCGCACTCTCCCGCCCGTTTGGGAGCTTTGGTATAATCCCCATGGTCCTGACGGAGTCCCCAGCATCCACTTAGGACGTCAGAGAAAATAAGAATTTACTTACCGATAATTCTATTTCTCGTAGTCCGTAGTGGATGCTGGGCGCCCATCCCAAGTGCGGATTGTCTGCAATACTTGTACATAGTTATTGTTACAAAAATCGGGTTATTATTGTTGTGAGCCATCTTTTCAGAGGCTCCGCTGTTATCATGCTGTTAACTGGGTTCAGATCACAGGTTGTACAGTGTGATTGGTGTGGCTGGTATGAGTCTTACCCGGGATTCAAAATCCTTCCTTATTGTGTACGCTCGTCCGGGCACAGTATCCTAACTGAGGCTTGGAGGAGGGTCATAGGGGGAGGAGCCAGTGCACACCACCTGATCCTAAAGCTTTTACTTTTGTGCCCTGTCTCCTGCGGAGCCGCTATTCCCCATGGTCCTGACGGAGTCCCCAGCATCCACTACGGACTACGAGAAATAGAATTATCGGTAAGTAAATTCTTATTTTACCCTCCACCTTTTTGTTCTCCATTTTTTAATGTGTGGAATTATATGCCAGTAATATATCTGGAATTAGACGGTGGTAATGTCTGGAATTAGATACCACTAGATAGATACCAGATATCACTGCATACCCTCCAACATTTTACACACAAAAATCGGTACAAATTAGAAAAAGGGGCGTGGTCACAGGTAAAAGGGGCGTGGTCACGCCCCTTTTCCTATACTTTCAATGGAAGTTTGGAGAGCCAAAAATAGGTACAGACCATGAAAAAAAGGTACTGTACCTATTAAAAAGATACAGTTGGAGGGTATGTCACTGTGACTGGAATGATGACATATGCACAGTGACAGGACACTACCACAGCACCCTACAGCAGCCATATGCGGCACAAGACACTGGAGTATTAGTAATGTACTGTAGTATACTGAGCACCACAAGACAATGAGCAGTGATACGGAGCACTGATGAGATTACTAGAACTGACACAGAGCAGCCAGATGCAGCACTGGACTATTAGTAATGTTCTGTAGTATACTGAGCACCACAATGCAGCACAAAACAATGAGCAGTGATACTGAGCACTGATGAGGATTAGAGATGAGCGCCGGAAATTTTTCGGGTTTTGTGTTTTGGTTTTGGGTTCGGTTCCGCGGCCGTGTTTTGGGTTCGACCGCGTTTTGGCAAAACCTCACCGAATTTTTTTTGTCGGATTCGGGTGTGTTTTGGATTCGGGTGTTTTTTTCAAAAAACCCTAAAAAACAGCTTAAATCATAGAATTTGGGGGTAATTTTGATCCCAAAGTATTATTAACCTCAAAAAACATAATTTACACTCATTTTCAGCCTATTCTGAACACATCACACCTCACAATATTATTTTTAGTCCTAAAATTTGCACCGAGGTCGCTGTGTGAGTAAGATAAGCGACCCTAGTGGCCGACACAAACACCGGGCCCATCTAGGAGTGGCACTGCAGTGTCACGCAGGATGTCCCTTCCAAAAAACCCTCCCCAAACAGCACATGACGCAAAGAAAAAAAGAGGCGCAATGAGGTAGCTGTGTGAGTAAGATTAGCGACCCTAGTGGCCGACACAAACACCGGGCCCATCTAGGAGTGGCACTGCAGTGTCACGCAGGATGTCCCTTCCAAAAAACCCTCCCCAAACAGCACATGACGCAAAGAAAAAAAGAGGCGCAATGAGGTAGCTGACTGTGTGAGAAAGATAAGCGACCCTAGTGGCCGACACAAACACCGGGCCCATCTAGGAGTGGCACTGCAGTGTCACGCAGGATGTCCCTTCCAAAAAACCCTCCCCAAACAGCACATGACGCAAAGAAAAAAAGAGGCGCAATGAGGTAGCTGTGTGAGTAAGATTAGCGACCCTAGTGGCCGACACAAACACCGGGCCCATCTAGGAGTGGCACTGCAGTGTCACGCAGGATGGCCCTTCCAAAAAACCCTCCCCAAACAGCACATGACGCAAAGAAAAAAAGAGGCGCAATGAGGTAGCTGTGTGAGTAAGATTAGCGACCCTAGTGGCCGACACAAACACCGGGCCCATCTAGGAGTGGCACTGCAGTGTCACGCAGGATGGCCCTTCCAAAAAACCCTCCCCAAACAGCACATGACGCAAAGAAAAAAAGAGGCGCAATGAGGTAGCTGACTGTGTGAGTAAGATTAGCGACCCTAGTGGCCGACACAAACACCGGGCACATCTAGGAGTGGCACTGCAGTGTCACGCAGGATGTCCCTTCCAAAAAACCCTCCCCAAACAGCACATGACGCAAAGAAAAAAAGAGGCGCAATGAGGTAGCTGTGTGAGTAAGATTAGCGACCCTAGTGGCCGACACAAACACCGGGCCCATCTAGGAGTGGCACTGCAGTGTCACGCAGGATGTCCCTTCCAAAAAACCCTCCCCAATCAGCACATGATGCAAAGAAAAAGAAAAGAAAAAAGAGGTGCAAGATGGAATTATCCTTGGGCCCTCCCACCCACCCTTATGTTGTATAAACAAAACAGGACATGCACACTTTAACCAACCCATCATTTCAGTGACAGGGTCTGCCACACGACTGTGACTGATATGACGGGTTGGTTTGGACCCCCCCCAAAAAAGAAGCAATTAATCTCTCCTTGCACAAACTGGCTCTACAGAGGCAAGATGTCCACCTCATCTTCACCCTCCGATATATCACCGTGTACATCCCCCTCCTCACAGATTATCAATTCGTCCCCACTGGAATCCACCATCTCAGCTCCCTGTGTACTTTGTGGAGGCAATTGCTGCTGGTCAATGTCTCCGCGGAGGAATTGATTATAATTCATTTTAATGAACATCATCTTCTCCACATTTTCTGGATGTAACCTCGTACGCCGATTGCTGACAAGGTGAGCGGCGGCACTAAACACTCTTTCGGAGTACACACTTGTGGGAGGGCAACTTAGGTAGAATAAAGCCAGTTTGTGCAAGGGCCTCCAAATTGCCTCTTTTTCCTGCCAGTATAAGTACGGACTGTGTGACGTGCCTACTTGGATGCGGTCACTCATATAATCCTCCACCATTCTATCAATGTTGAGAGAATCATATGCAGTGACAGTAGACGACATGTCCGTAATCGTTGTCAGGTCCTTCAGTCCGGACCAGATGTCAGCATCAGCAGTCGCTCCAGACTGCCCTGCATCACCGCCAGCGGGTGGGCTCGGAATTCTGAGCCTTTTCCTCGCACCCCCAGTTGCGGGAGAATGTGAAGGAGGAGATGTTGACAGGTCGCGTTCCGCTTGACTTGACAATTTTGTCACCAGCAGGTCTTTCAACCCCAGCAGACCTGTGTCTGCCGGAAAGAGAGATCCAAGGTAGGCTTTAAATCTAGGATCGAGCACGGTGGCCAAAATGTAGTGCTCTGATTTCAACAGATTGACCACCCGTGAATCCTTGTTAAGCGAATTAAGGGCTGCATCCACAAGTCCCACATGCCTAGCGGAATCGCTCCGTGTTAGCTCCTTCTTCAATGCCTCCAGCTTCTTCTGCAAAAGCCTGATGAGGGGAATGACCTGACTCAGGCTGGCAGTGTCTGAACTGACTTCACGTGTGGCAAGTTCAAAGGGCATCAGAACCTTGCACAACGTTGAAATCATTCTCCACTGCACTTGAGACAGGTGCATTCCACCTACTATATCGTGCTCAATTGTATAGGCTTGAATGGCCTTTTGCTGCTCCTCCAACCTCTGAAGCATATAGAGGGTTGAATTCCACCTCGTTACCACTTCTTGCTTCAGATGATGGCAGGGCAGGTTCAGTAGTTTTTGGTGGTGCTCCAGTTTTCTGTACGTGGTGCCTGTACGCCGAAAGTGTCCCGCAATTCTTCTGGCCACCGACAGCATCTCTTGCACGCCCCTGTCGTTTTAAAAAAAATTCTGCACCACCAAATTCAAGGTATGTGCAAAACATGGGACGTGCTGGAATTGGCCCAGATTTAATGCACACACAATATTGCTGGCGTTGTCCGATGCCACAAATCCACAGGAGAGTCCAATTGGGGTAAGCCATTCCGCGATGATCTTCCTCAGTTGCCGTAAGAGGTTTTCAGCTGTGTGCGTATTCTGGAAAGCGGTGATACAAAGCGTAGCCTGCCTAGGAAAGAGTTGGCGTTTGCGAGATGCTGCTACTGGTGCCGCTGCTGCTGTTCTTGCGGCGGGAGTCCATACATCTACCCAGTGGGCTGTCACAGTCATATAGTCCTGACCCTGCCCTGCTCCACTTGTCCACATGTCCGTGGTTAAGTGGACATTGGGTACAGCTGCATTTTTTAGGACACTGGTGACTCTTTTTCTGAGGTCTGTGTACATTTTCGGTATCGCCTGCCTAGAGAAATGGAACCTAGATGGTATTTGGTACCGGGGACACAGTACCTCCAACAAGTCTCTAGTTGGCTCTGCAGTAATGATGGATACCGGAACCACGTTTCTCACCACCCAGGATGCCAAGGCCTCAGTTATCCGCTTTGCAGTAGGATGACTGCTGTGATATTTCATCTTCCTCGCAAAGGACTGTTGAACAGTCAATTGCTTACTGGAAGTAGTACAAGTGGGCTTACGACTTCCCCTCTGGGATGACCATCGACTCCCAGCGGCAACAACAGCAGCGCCAGCAGCAGTAGGCGTTACACGCAAGGATGCATCGGAGGAATCCCAGGCAGGAGAGGACTCGTCAGACTTGCCAGTGACATGGCCTGCAGGACTATTGGCATTCCTGGGGAAGGAGGAAATTGACACTGAGGGAGTTGGTGGGGTGGTTTGCGTGAGCTTGGTTACAAGAGGAAGGGATTTACTGGTCAGTGGACTGCTTCCGCTGTCACCCAAAGTTTTTGAACTTGTCACTGACTTATTATGAATGCGCTGCAGGTGACGTATAAGGGAGGATGTTCCGAGGTGGTTAACGTCCTTACCCCTACTTATTACAGCTTGACAAAGGGAACACACGGCTTGACACCTGTTGTCCGCATTTCTGGTGAAATACCTCCACACCGAAGAGCTGATTTTTTTGGTATTTTCACCTGGCATGTCAACGGCCATATTCCTCCCACGGACAACAGGTGTCTCCCCGGGTGCCTGACTTAAACAAACCACCTCACCATCAGAATCCTCCTGGTCAATTTCCTCCCCAGCGCCAGCAACACCCATATCCTCCTCATCCTGGTGTACTTCAACACTGACATCTTCAATCTGACTATCAGGAACTGGACTGCGGGTGCTCCTTCCAGCACTTGCAGGGGGCATGCAAATAGTGGAAGGCGCATGCTCTTCACGTCCAGTGTTGGGAAGGTCAGGCATCGCAAACGACACAATTGGACTCTCCTTGTGGATTTGGGATTTCAAAGAACGCACAGTTCTTTGCGGTGCTTTTGCCAGCTTGAGTCTTTTCAGTTTTCTAGCGAGAGGCTGAGTGCTTCCATCCTCATGTGAAGCTGAACCACTAGCCATGAACATAGGCCAGGGCCTCAGCCGTTCCTTGCCACTCCGTGTGGTAAATGGCATATTGGCAAGTTTACGCTTCTCCTCCGACAATTTTATTTTAGGTTTTGGAGTCCTTTTTTTTCTGATATTTGGTGTTTTGGATTTGACATGCTCTGTACTATGACATTGGGCATCGGCCTTGGCAGACGACGTTGCTGGCATTTCATCGTCTCGGCCATGACTAGTGGCAGCAGCTTCAGCACGAGGTGGAAGTGGATCTTGATCTTTCCCTAATTTTGGAACCTCAACTTTTTTGTTCTCCATATTTTATAGGCAGAACTAAAAGGCACCTCAGGTAAACAATGGAGATGGATGGATTGGATACTAGTATACAATTATGGACGGACTGCCACGGTTAGGTGGTATAAAAAAACCACGGTTAGGTGGTATATATTATAATAATAATACAATTATGGATGGACGGACTGCCTGCCGACTGCCGACACAGAGGTAGCCACAGCCGTGAACTACCGCACTGTACACTGGTTGATAAAGAGATAGTAGTATACTCGTAACAACTAGTATGACACTATGACGACGGTATAAAGAAAGAAAAAAAAATACCACAGTTAGGTGGTATATATTATAATAATAATACAATTATGGATGGACGGACTGCCTGCCGAGTGCCGACACAGAGGTAGCCACAGCCGTGAACTACCGCACTGTACACTGGTTGATAAAGAGATAGTAGTATACTCGTAACAACTAGTATGACACTATGACGACGGTATAAAGAATGAAAAAAAAACCACGGTTAGGTGGTATATATTATAATAATACAATTATGGATGGACGGACTGCCTGCCGACTGCCGACACAGAGGTAGCCACAGCCGTGAACTACCGCACTGTACACTGGTTGATAAAGAGATAGTAGTATACTCGTAACAACTAGTATGACACTATGACGACGGTATAAAGAATGAAAAAAAAACCACGGTTAGGTGGTATATATTATAATAATAATACAATTATGGATGGACGGACTGCCTGCCGACTGCCGACACAGAGGTAGCCACAGCCGTGAACTACCGCACTGTACACTGGTTGATAAAGAGATAGTAGTATACTCGTAACAACTAGTATGACACTATGACGACGGTATAAAGAATGAAAAAAAAACCACGGTTAGGTGGTATATATTATAATAATAATACAATTATGGATGGACGGACTGCCTGCCGACTGCCGACACAGAGGTAGCCACAGCCGTGAACTACCGCACTGTACACTGGTTGATAAAGAGATAGTAGTATACTCGTAACAACTAGTATGACACTATGACGACGGTATAAAGAATGAAAAAAAAACCACGGTTAGGTGGTATATATTATAATAATAATACAATTATGGATGGACGGACTGCCTGCCGACTGCCGACACAGAGGTAGCCACAGCCGTGAACTACCGCACTGTACACTGGTTGATAAAGAGATAGTAGTATACTCGTAACAACTAGTATGACACTATGACGACGGTATAAAGAATGAAAAAAAAACCACGGTTAGGTGGTATATATTATAATAATAATACAATTATGGATGGACGGACTGCCTGCCGACTGCCGACACAGAGGTAGCCACAGCCGTGAACTACCGCACTGTACACTGGTTGATAAAGAGATAGTAGTATACTCGTAACAACTAGTATGACACTATGACGGTATAAAGAATGAAAAAAAAACCACGGTTAGGTGGTATATATTATAATAATAATACAATTATGGATGGACGGACTGCCTGCCGACTGCCGACACAGAGGTAGCCACAGCCGTGAACTACCGCACTGTACACTGGTTGATAAAGAGATAGTAGTATACTCGTAACAACTAGTATGACACTATGACGACGGTATAAAGAATGAAAAAAAAACCACGGTTAGGTGGTATATATTATAATAATAATACAATTATGGATGGACGGACTGCCTGCCGACTGCCGACACAGAGGTAGCCACAGCCGTGAACTACCGCACTGTACACTGGTTGATAAAGAGATAGTAGTATACTCGTAACAACTAGTATGACACTATGACGGTATAAAGAATGAAAAAAAAACCACGGTTAGGTGGTATATATTATAATAATAATACAATTATGGATGGACGGACTGCCTGCCGACTGCCGACACAGAGGTAGCCACAGCCGTGAACTACCGCACTGTACACTGGTTGATAAAGAGATAGTAGTATACTCGTAACAACTAGTATGACACTATGACGACGGTATAAAGAAAGAAAAAAAAATACCACGGTTAGGTGGTATATATTGTAATACAATTATGGATGGACGGACTGCCTGCCGAGTTCCGACTGCCGACACAGAGGTAGCCACAGCCGTGAACTACCGCACTGTACTGTGTCTGCTGCTAATATAGACTGGTTGATAAAGAGATAGTATACAATACATACAACAATATACTACTATACTGGTGGTCAGGCACTGGTCACCACTAGTCACACTGGCAGTGGCACTCCTGCAGCAAAAGTGTGCACTGTTTAATTTTAAATTAATATAATATTATGTACTCCTGGGGGCTCCTGCTATAACAACCTGCAGTGCTCCCCAGTCTCCCCCACAATTATTATAAGCTTTGCCTTTTATACATTGATGTGCAGCACACTGGGCTGAGCTGAGTGCACACAGACTGAGTCACACTGTGTGACTGGCTGCTGCTGTGTATCGTTTTTTTTCAGGCAGAGAACGGATATAGCAGAGAACGGATATATTATATTAAAATAAATAAAAGTTAACTAACAACAACTGCACTGGTCACTGTGGTAAACTCTGTCTGACTCTGCACAATCTCTCTCTCTCTTCTAATCTAATTTCTAATGGAGAGGACGCCAGCCACGTCCTCTCCCTATCAATCTCAATGCACGTGTGAAAATGGCGGCGACGCGCGGCTCCTTATATAGAATCCGAGTCTCGCGAGAATCCGACAGCGTCATGATGACGTTCGGGCGCGCTCGGGTTAACCGAGCAAGGCGGGAGGATCCGAGTCTGCTCGGACCCGTGAAAAAAACATGAAGTTCGTGCGGGTTCGGTTTCAGAGAAACCGAACCCGCTCATCTCTAATGAGGATACTAGAACTGACACTGAGCAGCAAGATGCAGCACTGGACTATTAGTAATGTACTCTAGTATACTGAGCACCACAATGCAGCACAAGACAATGAGCAGTGATACTGAGCACTGATGAGGATACTACTGAGAACTGACACTGAGCAGGAGAGACACACTACAATTTCATCTTGCGCCTCTTTTTTTATTTATCTTTGCATCATGTGCTGTTTGGGGCTATTTTTTTAAGTGCCATCCTGTCTGACACTGCAGTGCCACTCCTAGATGGGCCAGGTGTTTGTGCTGCCCACTTGGGTCGCTTAGCTTAGTCATCCAGGGACCTTGGTGCAAATTTTAGGACTAAAAATAATATTGGGAGGTGTGAGGTGTTCAGAATAGACTGGAAAGGAGTAGAAATTGGTTATTGAGCTTAATACTATAGGATCAAAATTACCCCCAAATTCTATGATTTTAGCTGTTTGAGGTTTTAAAAAAAAATCACCCGAATCCAAAACCCGAAAGTGTGGTTTTGCCAAAACGCGTCCGTATCCAAAACACAACTGCGGATCCGAAACCAAAACCAAAACATGAAACACGAAAAATGCCCGCTGCACATCTCTAGTTAGGGGAGAAGCATGTAGCCTTGTAGACTATGCACAGCTATATCTAGAAAAATATACGATCTAATCTTTAACCAACCAATGCAAGAAAGTATTTAATGTGAAAATACGAAACACTAGACTAATTGGAGGTGCGCCCTAAAGCAAATTACAATGTTAGGATTAGGGGGTTCGGAAAGACCTCTAGTGTATACACTACTATATACATTTTAAGATAGGAAGGTACAAATTACATATTCACATTGCATCTATGGGCTGGATTCAAATGTCCCTTTCCTCCCTCAATCGTGCCCGTCAGCAGCTATTCTAATGTTGCTGCCAACGGGTGCGACATGTTTATTTCAGCTCGCTACCCCCAGGGGAAACAAGCTGAAATGTGTGCAAAGAGACCCATTTGGGCAACCAAACGGTGTCTTTTCACGATCGCGCCCATTACTTTATTCAGGTTTAGGTGCTTTGTGCACCTAAACCAGAGTGTAATGGGCGCAATAATTGAGGGCATTTGAATTTCCCTTATATGTGTGTGTGTGATATACACATAGACACACATACTGTATTTCTTTATATAATGGACACCTCAGTTTCTATTCATTCATGTCCTGCCCCCTACTCTGTCAGACCCCTTCCCCTCTACTTTTCTGACCCCAAACGCCACTCATTCTTGTTGAGTGCTGGTGGGCCCATTCAGAATTTTGCTATGGGGCCCACAAAGGTCTTGTTACGCCACTGGGCAGGGTTATAGAGGAGGCGGTGCAAGGCATCCTGGGAACAGTCAAAGCTTTAGCCTGTTGGTGCCTTGGATCAACATCCAACTCTACACCCCGATGTTAGTGTAGTGCCTTTTGGGGTTAAGGTTTTACAGAAAGTTACAGGTTTTTTTAATTTAGTAAAATATGCCCCATTTTAAAGATAGGGCATTTAAATTTGTTGCACCTGTGCAGTACATAGCAGCCTGCAGGGCATGTACAGTGGCTTCATTTGGGTGCACATACATTGCCGGCTCCTGGTCGCAAACTGAAATGATTGTGTGTAAGTGGAATAGCGGTGTTTATGTCATACAGGGGGGTGGGGGAGGTTTGTGGTTGGCGGGGGGCACGCTGTGCGATTATTATCCTGCATCTATACATACATGCGCTAACACCTGGACATACACTGATGTACCCACACCTAATATCCATACATACACGCCCTGACACCTGGACATACACCAACATTCCCACACCTGCATCTATACATACACATGCTGACACCTGGACATACACCAACATACAAGCACCTGCATCTATATATACACGCGCTGACAAATGGACATACACCGACGTACCCACACTTGCATCTATACATATATGCACTGACATCTGGACATACAAGCACCTGCATCTATACATACACGCGCTGACACCTGAACCTACACTGACGTTCCCACACCTGCATCTATACATACACATTCTGACACCTGGACATACACAGACGTACCCACACCTGCATCTATACATACACGCGTTGACACCTGGACGTACACTGACGTACACACACCTACATCTATATATGCATGGATGCAAATGTGGGTACGTCTGTATACGTCCAGTTGTTAGCATGTGTATGTATAGATGTTAGGTGTGGGTACATCAGTGTATGTCCAGGTGTCAGCACATGTATGTATAGATTCACATGTGGGTACGTTGGTGTACGTTTAGGGGTCAGCGTGTTTATGTATAGATGTTGGTGTGTGTATGTCAGTGTACGTACAGATATAGGTGTGTGTGTGTATGTATGTATGTATGTATGTATATGTATAGAGGAAGGTGTGATACATACATATAACACATACATGATAGATACATACATATATCACACACACGATAGATAGATAGATAGATAGATAGATAGATAGATAGAACACATACCTACAAGATAGATACATACATACATACATGATAGATACATATATACACACACATACGATAGATAGATAGATAGATAGATACATATATATATATCAAAAAATAGGGGAGAGTTTATTGCGCCACTTGTGTACAACACCAAATAATCTAGAGTCCACGTAAGAATTAACGACACTCCCTAGGAATTAGCACAGGGCGTCAGCTGTCCCCCAGAAAACACAGGGATGGTAGTTCCCTGAAACAACGAGTAATGCACACAGGGGGGTGGGGGATATAGCGACCGTCGGTGTCTTAAAAATAGTTCAGAAATTGTGGAGTTAAAATCGTATCTAAAATGAGTAACCAGATCTAGAAATTATTTAAAAAAGGGGGGTGATGTTTATTTAAACACTAAAACAGACAAATTAATTACATACAATCTCTAAAATTTAAGCAGCAACAATTCTTAAAAAATGGGATAAAAACAATAAACACAATGCTATAAATACCAGTTAAAAGATATAAAACAATTTTAACTTAACTTGGTATGAGGTCACTGCCAGGTAGCGACCTCATACCAAGTTAAGTTAAAATTGTTTTATATCTTTTAACTGGTATTTATAGCATTGTGTTTATTGTTTTTATCCCATTTTTTAAGAATTGTTGCTGCTTAAATTTTAGAGATTGTATGTAATTAATTTGTCTGTTTTAGTGTTTAAATAAACATCACCCCCCTTTTTTAAATAATTTCTAGATCTGGTTACTCATTTTAGATACGATTTTAACTCCACAATTTCTGAACTATTTTTTAGACACCGACGGTCGCTATATCCCCCACCCCCCTGTGTACATATATATATATATATATATATATATATATATATGTATCTATCACAAACATATATGATTCATACATATATCACACACACATACATGATACATACATGAGAAAGACCTGGGATGGTGATGAGGCCCGGGCCCCCTGCTGATGTTGCGTTGAGGAAGGCAGTGTTCCAGGGCGGATGCCAGTCGGGGAGAGCGCCGTGCAGCCCGGGAAAAATACTGCTGAGGAGCTACATCTGGAAGAGCCCCAGGGAGGGAGAGTGTCACATGCCCCATCCTGCGCGGCACACTCTGCAGGCCTGCACATGGGAAGGGAGGTCTCTGGCCACACATACTCACCCTGCTGCTGAAGCCCCGCTGCTGTCCCCATCAGCGCTCTCCAGCGGGGAGCGGGGCCAGGATGAACCTCAACCTGTGAGAACTATCTTCATGATCAAGAGATCTCATATGCAAGATAAGTATGTGTTGGGAAAGGGCTGGGGAGGGCGGCTGCTCGGGCACACCCTCGTCAAGTTAAGGAGATTTAACTGAGGAAGCACAAGGGAACTCTCGTCTGGGGACAACAACTGCAGGGAGACCACATCTTTTCAGATGAACATGGGAGGGCGGAAGGCTGCCTAATACTGAAGCACCCTCAGACATTAAACCATATGCAACAACTATTGCAAGCATTCCTGGGGGAAGGTCTGCAGCAGACGGATTTGCATTCGGTGATGTCATCCAAGCAGTGGGCCAAAGTTGGCTGGAACCCTCATCTGTATATGAAAAGAGAAAAGGGGCATGCGGGGCATGGCGGTCTTTGCGGCGCTTGGATAACCCCAAGTTTGCATTAAACACCCCCACCCTCCTTCGGTGTGGGGCTCATGTTGGCCATGCCCAAGCCCCTGAAGCATTCAAGCTGATTTCTTGCAGCAGCTGGGCACTGTAACAGCTTCAGAGCTGCTCTACAAGACAAGTAAAAGGGTGTGGGCCCTGCAGCACCACCGGTAGTTTGCATACACACATATATAGGACAGCATCTCTTATATGCCTCAGGGTCAATAAAATAGTATCCTTGTCTAGGCTATCCATCCCCTCAGATAAGGCATTTGTCCATGCCGCTACAGCACTACACACCCTGGTCGACGCAATTGCCGGTCTGAGTAAGGTACCTGAATGTGTATAAATGGACTTCAGGGTAATCTCCTGTTTGCGGTCAGCACACTCTTTGAGGGTAGCCGTATCCTGGGACGGGAGGGCTACCTTCTTGGATAAGCGTGTTAATGCTTTGTCCACCCTAGGGGAGGATTCCCATCGTAACCTATCCGTTGATGGGAAAGGATACGCCATAAGAATCCTTTTGGAAATCTGCAGTCTTTTATCTGGAGATTTCCAAGCTTTTTCACATAACTCGTTCAGCTCGTGTGAGGGGGGAAAGGTTACCTCAGGCTTCTTTCCCTTGTACATATGTACCCTCTTGTCAGCGACAGGGGGTTACTCTGTGATGTGCAAAACCTTTTTTATTGCCATAATCATAAATCGAATGGATTTTGCCAATTTTGGCTGTAACTTTGCATCATCGTAATCGACACTGGAGTCAGAATCCGTGTCGGTATCTGTGTCAACAAACTGGGATAGTGGGCGCTTATGAGACCCTGACAGTCCCTGCAACATAGGATCAGGCATGGGTTGAGACCCTGACTGTCCCAAAGCTTCTGCCTTGTCTAATCTTTTGTGCAATGAGTTTACACTAGCATTTAAAACATTCCACATATCCATCCAATCAGCTGTCGGCGGAGACACCACATTCATTTGCTCCCGCTCCTCTCTAATATAGCCTTCTTCCTCAGACATGTCGACACACGTGTACCGACACACCACACACACAGGGAATGCTTTTTCTGAAGACAGTTTCCCCACAAGGCCCTTTGGAGAGACAGAGAGGGAGTATGCCAGCACACACCCCAGCGCTATATAACCCAGGAATAAAACAGTAACTTAATGTTTGCCCAGTAGTGCTGCTGTATGTAATTTGCGAATTATGTGCCCCCCCCCCTCTTTTCAACCCTCTTGTCTAACGTGGTATAAGCAGGGTAGAGTCCGGGGAGCTTCCTCTCAGCGGTGCTGTGGAGAAAAAATGGCGCTGGTGAGTGCTGAGGGAGAAGCCCCGCCCCCTCAGAGGCGGGCTTCTGTCCCGCTTAAACTGTAAAATTGGTGGGGGCTCATACATATATACAGTGCCCAGCTGTATATATGTTATATTTTTGCGAAATAGGTTTATATTGCTGCCCAGGGCGCCCCCCCTGCGCCCTGCACCCTTACAGTGACCGGAGTATGTGAGGTGTATGGGAGCAAAGGCACACAGCTGCAGTGCTGTGCGTTACCTCAGTGAAGATCATGAAGTCTTCTGCCGCCTCTGAAGTCTTCTTTTCTTCTCATACTCACCCGGCTTCTATCTTCCGGCTCTGCGAGGGGGACGGAGGCGCGGCTCTGGGACGGACGGCGAGGGTGAGATCCTGCGTACCAATCCCTCTGGAGCTAATGGTGTCCAGTAGCCTAAGAAGCAGGACCTTGCAACTCAGAGAGTAGGGCTGCTTCTCTCCCCTCAGTCCCTCGATGAGGGAGTCTGTTGCCAGCAGTGCTCCCTGAAAATTAAAAACCTAACAAAATACTTTCTGTCAGAAAGCTCAGGAGAGCTCATGAAAAGCACCCAGTCTCCACTGGGCACAGTATCAAACTGAGGTCTGGAGGAGGGGCATAGAGGGAGGAGCCAGTGCACACCCAGAACTAAAGTCTTTCTTAAAGTGCCCATGTCTCCTGCGGAGCCCGTCTATCCCCATGGTCCTTACGGAGTCCCCAGCATCCTCTAGGACTTTAGAGAAAATAGGATTTTAATACCTACTGGTAAATCCTTTTCTCTTAGTCCGTAGAGGATGCTGGGCACCCGTCCCAGTGCGTACTGTGTCTGCAGTTATTAAATGGCCCTTAACTCCAGAACATTTATGTGGAGACAACTTTCCTGACTTGACCATCTTCCTTGGATGTTTTCCCCCTGTGTGACTGCTCCCCAGCCTCGGAGGGTTGCATCCGTGGTCCCTAGGATCCCGTCCTGGATCCCAAACCATCGCCCCTCTAGGTGGTGAGAACTGTGCAGCCACCAATGGAGTGAGATTCTGGTCTTGGAAGACAGGATTATCCTCCGGTGCATGTGTAGGTGGGATCCGGACCACTTGTCCAACAGGTCCCACTGGAACACTCTGGCATGGAGCCTGCCAAACTGAATGGCCTCGTAGGCCGCAACCATCTTCCCCAGCAACCGAATGCCTTGATGGATTAACACTCTTGCTGGTTTCAGAATTTGTTTGACCAGACTCTGGATCTCCAGAGCCATTCCACTAGAAGAAAACCTCTTCTGTGTCCAGTATCACTCCCAAAAACAACAACCGCGTCATTAGGACCAACTGCGATTTTGGCAAGTTTAGGAGCCAACCATGTTGTTAAAGAACTGTCAGGGAGAGTAGATGTTTTGCACCAACTGGTACCTGGATCTCGCCTTTATCAGGAGATCATCCAAGTACGGGATAATTGTGACTCCTTGCTTGCGAAGGAGAACCATCATTTCCGCCATCACCCTGGTGAAAATCCTCGGAGCCGTGGACAGACCAAACGGCAACGTCTGAAATTGGTAATGACAATCCTGAATTGCAAACCTCAGGTAGCTTGATGCAGTGGCTAAATGGGAACATGTAAGTAGGCATCCTTTATGTCTACCAAAACCAGGAAATCTCCTTTATCCCCCGGACTGGAGATCACTACCCTTAGAGATTCCATCTTGAAATTGAATTTCTTTAGGTAGAAATTAAGGGATTTCAGATTTAAGATTGGTCTGACTGAGCCGTCCGGCTTCGGGACCACGAAGAGGCTTGAATAAAAACCTTCTCCCTGCTGACTAAGGCTGATTTGAACAATCGGTGAGGGGGAACTTCTTGAAACCCCAGTTTGTACCCTTGGGACACTATTTGTAAAACCCACGAGTCCAGGTCCGAATGAATCCAGAACTGACTGAAGAGTTTTAGACGTGCCCCCCAGTGGTGGAACTAGCGAGCAGTGGGCCCATGTGCGACAAAATGGCTTGGGCCCCCCCCCCCCATCCCTTCCCATCCAAGTCCACCCCCTCACCCCTGGAGAGGATCTGGTGAGGGGGGCCTGCTCAGGGAAGTGGATACCTAGCAACAGTGCCGTAACTAGACATTTTAGCAGTGTGTGCAAGAAACTGCATTGGAGCCCCACCCCTGCATGCAAAACAGGGGCAGTGCGCGCTGTAGGCGCGCGCAAAAAAACATAGTGGCGTGGCTTCGTGGTTAAGGGGTGTGGCCACAAAATAATACCAATTCATAAAACGGTGCACAGTAGTCTCCATTATTCAAATTACGCCGCACAGTAGCACCACTACACCAGGTAGAGACCCTTTTACACCTCACGGCGGACAGATTCCTCTTTTTACACATTACAGCAGACAGCGTCCTCTTTTTACACATTACAGCAGACAGCGTCCCCTTTTTACACATTACGGCAGACAGCATCCCCCTTTTTTACACAACGGCAGACAGCGTGCCCTTGTTACACATAGCGGCAGACAGCGTACATTTTTTTTCACATAACGGCAGACAGCCTGCCCTTGTTAAACATAGCGGCAGGCAGCGTACACTTTTTACACATAACGGCAGAAACTTGACTGCATAATTTGTTTTTCCCCTGGTCGGCTCTCGTATAATTCAGATCTCTTTGTCTCAGGTCTCTCTCCAGCCTAGTTTGCTGTCTGTTTCCACTTTGGTTTCAACCCCAAAAACTATGAAGAGGATGGGGGCATATACGCAGGGTCCATCCTGTGCATGTGCCTACATTTTCTCCGGGTGCCCCGCAGAAAATGCGAATGCCTCTGCCTGTCAATCAGTAGAGGGCGTACCTTCGCAGGTATATCGCGATCATGAGCCATGTCTCCCATTTTTGTCATTATAGGTGCTCTGTGAGCTGCTGACCATGCCCCAGCCCCTCTGTCTCCCGTGAATAGACATTGGGGCTTATTCAGACCAGATCGCTTCAATTTATTTTCACCCAGCGGGCAATCAGGTCTGCACTGCACATGCGTATGCGCCACAATGCGTAGGTGCGACGGTCCGGAGATCACAAGAAGATTGACAAGAAGAGGGTGTTTGTGTGGGTGGCAACTGAATGTTTCTAGGGAGTGTCCGGAATAACACTGGAGGGACCCGGCGTTTTGTGGGAGGATTTGTGACGTCACCTCAATGGCTGAGTAAGTGCTGAGCTGTGCAGCTCTTGTGCACATGTGATCACACACCTGCACAGCAAATTTTCCCTTCCGCTGTAGGCGGCAACCACCTGATCACAGGGATGCAAAAAACACACCCTAGCGATCAGGTCTGAATTACCCACAATGTGCAAGCTACAGGGAGCCTTCCACCCCCCCCCCCTTCCCCATGACTATGGGACACTGGGGGGGGGGGGTTGTTTGGGTTAGCTGGACATTCCCAAAAACAGTGACTGTCCTGCAAAAATTGGGTTAGTTGGGAGGTATGTGCAAATACATTTATTGTTTTGCATGCAGGGTAAATACTGGCTTCTTTGACATTTAGCCACAAATGCTGCACAGTTGAATTACAGTATTACACTGCAATTAACAGTTATGCTAGGACATTCCTTCTCCCAAAATCTACCTCTCTCTGCATGTTACATCTGTCCCACAGTGGCGTGCGGTGAGGTCAGTGGCTAGTGAGGCACTACAGCCATAATGTCCGCCGAATCCTGCCGATGACCCTTAGCCAATGCCCGCTACTGCCTCTGAGCCGATACCCACTGCCACCGCCAATGGCTTACAAACTCTCCCACAATCAACTGACCCAGCCCTCCACCACTAATTTCTATCTCAGTCCAATGCCGCCAATGCCCGCTGCCTGCCTGCTCATGTGATATATTATAAATTTTTAAAGAAAAAAAATGAGTGTTTGGGACTGGGAAGGGTGAGGGAGGAGGACATGAATGCAATTTTGTTGTCCAGGGCTTCCATTAACTTAAAGGAGAAGGGTCTGAATGGGTTAAAAAAAATGTGTGAGGTCCCCCCTCCTTAGTATAACCAGCCTCTTTGAGCCGGTCCTGGTTATTTAAATACTGGGGGAAAAATTGGACAGAGGTTCCCCGTATTTAGACAACCAGCACCGGGCTCTTAGACGGGTCCTGGTTCCAAAAATACGTGGGACAAAAGATGTAGGGGTCCCCCATATTTTTAAAACCAGCACCGGGCTCCACTAGCCAGAGAGATAATGCCACAGCCAGGGGACACTTTTATGTAGGTCCCTGCGGCCCTGGCATTACCCCTCCAACTAGTCACCCCTGGCCGGGGTTCCCTGGAGGAGTGGGGACCCCTTTAATCAAGAGGTTCCTCCCCTCGAGGCACCCAAGGGCCAGGGGTGAAGCCCGAGGCTGTCCCCAGCACCCCTGGGTGGTGGGCGACGGGCTGATAGCCATATGTGTAAAAAAAGAATATTGTTTTTTTGTTGTGGAACTACAAGGCCCAGCAAGCCTCCCCCGCTTGCTGGTACTTGGAGAACCTCAAGTACCAGCAGGCGGGGAAATAACGGGCTCGCTGGTACCTGTAGTTCTACAACAACAAAAAATACCCAAATAAAAACACAAACACACACACCGTGACAGTAAAATTATTGAGACAGGCTGTAGCATGTGGATGCATGTAACCCTATAAAAGTGATGGATTGGGTGACTATTACAATACCCACTGTTGCTGTCTGAAAAATGATGGATTTATAGATTGCTCTGCCGAGATATGTTTTTTTTCTAAAATGCACCACAGGTATGGATGGATAGTATACTTGACGACACAGAGGTAGGTAGAGCAGTGGCCTACTGTACCGTACTGCTATATATTATATTATTTATTATTATTATCCTTTATTTATATGGCGCCACAAGGGTTCCGCAGCACCAAATTACAGAGTACATAAACAAATAATCAAACAGGAAAACAGCAACTTACAGTTGATGACAATATAGGTCAAGTACAGGGTAAATAAACATAGCTACATCAGCAGATGACACTGGAATAAGTATCAGGTGGCAGAAGACTGCTGGATTTGGTGCTGCTGAAGATTATTAAAGTAAGAAAAGAGTAAGCACATGAGGGAAGAGGGCCCTGCTCATGAGAGCTTACATTCTAAAGGGGAGGGGTAGAAAGACAGGGGTGAGACAGATGGGGTACATAGAGAGTGTGGAACAGAGGTTTAGGATGAGATTTGGCTGGGTTTGGTGAAGAAGTGGGTCTTGAGAGCCCATTTGAAGTTTTGTAGAGAGGTGGAGAGTCTGAGGGGGAGAGGTAGGGAATTCCAGAGAAGTGGTGCAGCGCATGAAAAATCTTGGAGGTAGGAGTGGGAGGAAGTAATCCGTAGGCAGGAGAGTCGGCGTGCATTAGCAGAGCGAAGAGGACGGGTGGGAGTGTAAAGCGAGATAAGATCAGAGATGTAGATGGGAGAGGAGTGGGTGAGGGTTTTGTAAGCAAGTGTGAGAAGCTTGAAATGGATTCTGAATGGGAAGGGGAGCCAGTGAAGGACTAGTAAGAGAGGAGAGGTGGACGTAGTGCATTTGGTGAGGAAAATGAGCCGGGCAGCAGCATTGAGGATAGATTGGAGTGGAGAGAGGTATTTGTCAGAAATGCCAGTCAGGAGGAGATTACAGTAGTCCAGTCTGGAGATGACCAGTGAGTGGATAAGAGTCTTAGTAGCATCCTGGGTCAGAAAGGGTCTGATCCTGGAAATATTTTTTAGATGAAAACGGCAGGTTTGTGAGAGGTGCTGAATGTGTGGTTTGAAGGAGAGGGAGGAGTCAAGGATTACTCCAAGACAGCGCACTTGGGGGGTAGAGGAGATAGTAGTGCCATCAATAGATAATGAGATTGTAGGAGGTGAGGTTATGCGGGAGGGAGGGAAGATGATCAGCTCGGTCTTAGACATGTTAAGTTTAAGAAAGCGCTGGGACATCCAGGAAGAGATAGCAGAGAGACAGTTGGAGATACGAGTGAGGAGAGTAGGGGAGAGGTCTGGAGAGGAAAGATAGATTTGAGTGTCATCAGCATAGAGATGATATTGGAAACCAAAAGAACTAATGAGCTTACCTAGTGAGGACGTATAGAGAGAGAAGAGGACCAAGGACAGAACCTTGGGGTACCCCTACAGTTAGTGGAAGTGAGGGGGAGGTGGAGTCATGAGAGGAGACAGAGAATGACGGTCAGAAAGGTAGGACGACAACCAAGAGAGGGCAGTGTTACGCAGACCAATGGAGTGAAGGATTTGCAGTAGGAGAGGATGGTCCACAGTGTCAAAAGCAGCAGAGAGATCAAGTAGAATAAGTAGAGAGTAGTGTCCCTTAGATTTAGCAGCATGGAGGTCATTGCATACTTTTGTAAGGGCAGTTTCAGTGGAGTGGAGAGGACGGAAGCCAGACTGGAATGGGTCAAGCAGTGAGTGTGAGGAAAGAAAGGAAGTAAGGCGGTTGTAGACAATTCGCTCAAGGAGTTTGGAGGCAAAAGGGAGAAGAGAGATGGGTCGGTAGTTGGAGAGAGTGTTTGGATCAAGGTTAGGTTTTTTAAGAATAGGAGAGATGAGAGCGTGCTTGAAGGCAGAGGGGACAGTGCCTGATGAGAGGGAGAGATTGAGAAGGTGGGAAAGATGGGAACAAGCAGAAGAAGAGATGTGGCAGAGGAGGCGGGAGGGGATAGGGTCAAGTGGGGAGGTGGTGAGGGGACAGGAACGAATGAGGGCCATGACTTCCTCTCCAGATGCATGGGAGAAAGATGACAGAGTTGGTGCGAGGGATGGGGAGGGTTGGTAAGGGATGGGAGAAGGCTGGTTACTGATAGTCTGGTGTGATGTGATGTCCTGACGTATGGAGTCAATTTTGGATGTGAAGTAAGTGGCAAAGTCAAGAGCAGAGAGTGAGGAAGGGAGACGAGGTGGAGGTGGGCAGAGGAGTGAGTTGAGAGTGGCAAAGAGGCGCCGGGGGTTGGAAGACTGGGAGGAGATGAGGTTCTTGAAGTATGACTGTTTAGCAAGAGAAAGGGCAGCACTGAAGGATGAGAGCATAAGTTTGAAATGGAGGAAGTCTGCCTTAGAGCGTGATTTCCTCCAGTGTCGCTCAGCAGTACGTGAGCATTTTTGCAGATATCTGGTGCATTTGGTGTGCCAGGGTTGAGGTGTTAATTTGCGAGGGTGAACAGTGGTTGGTGGAGCAACAGAGTCAAGAGCAGAAGTAAGGGAAGCATTGTATGAGGAAGTGGCTTGTTCAGGGCATGAGAGAGAGAGAGAATAGGAGAGAGAAGTGAGTCAAACAGGGAGGAAAGGAATGTGGTGTCAATAGCTTCAATGTTACGCTTAGTGATGGTAGCCTTAGGAGGTTGAGATGGGGAAGTCGAGAGAGATAGGTTGAAGGAGAGCAGGTGGTGGTCAGAGAGGGGAAATGGGGAGTTGGAAAAATCAGAAATATCACAGCGGTGAGTGAAGACCAGATCCAGTGAGCTCCCATTCACATGGGAGGGTGAGGAGGTCCACTGGGAGAGACCAAGTGAAGAGGTGAGGTTAAGGAGTTTAGAGGCAGGGGATTGTGTGGGGATGTCAATAGGGATGTTGAAATCGCCTAGGATAATGGTGGGAATGTCAGAAGAGAGGAAGTGAGGAAGCCAGGAAGCAAAGTTGTCGATGAATTTGGAAGCAGTGCCAGGGGGGCGGTAAATGACAGCTACTCTAAGATGGACTGGTTGGAAGAGACATATGGAGTGGACCTCAAATGTAGATAATATAAGGGATGGTTCTGGTGGTATGAGTTGGTAGGAGTAACTAGAAGGTATAAGGACTCCAACACCACCCCCATGGCGACCCCCAGGTCGGGGGGTGTGTGTGTGAATGTAAGGCCCCCAGCAGAGAGAGCAGCAGCAGAAGTAGTGTCAGAGGGCGTAATCCAAGTTTCAGTAATGGCTAGTAGGTGTAGGGAGTTGGAAATGAAAAGGTCATGAGTGGGGACCAGTTTGTTACAAACGGATCTGGCATTCCAGAGGGCACAGGATAGGGGGTATGAGTTTGTGGGAGAGATGTGAATTAGATTTTCAGGGTTGCTGTAGCGATGAGGTGGGATTAACTTTGAGGGCAGGGATGAGAGAGTAGTGATGGTACGGGTGCCTGAGATAGGAGGGGAAACTGCAGGAGGTGGGCAGGGAGGGAGGTCAGTGTGATGTGAATGGGGGTGTGGGGAGGTGACAGGGAAGGGAGAGAGGGAGCAGGGCTGAGTTGTGGGGTAGCAGGACCATGGGGCAGAGGTGAATGAAAGTGGGGTAACAGGAAAGGTGGGGGAAGGAAACAGAGGGATGGAGGGGAGACAGTGGAGGAGACTAGGGGGGAAGGATAAAGATACATTATTAGGTAGACACTGAGTGATGTGGGGAGTATAAGAAAGCATTGACATAGTGTTAAGTAGGTAAATAGGTTGAGGGAAAGTGGAAGTAGGAGAGGAGACTGTAAGGGAATCCGAGCAGAAGAATTGTAGAAATGCAGGTGAGAAAAGCAGTGTAGGCTCAAGGGGTGTAGATTTAGTATGAAATGAGTCAAAAGCGTAGATAAAGTGGGTGCAGAAATGTATTTGGAGTGTAAGAAATGAAAGGATTGTGTGAGGTTTAAGAAGCAATGGTAATTATGTTAGATGTTTTAAGTGTTTGCAGGTAAAATTGCATTGGTGCAGCTGTGCTTAAAAAACAAAATTACAATAATACAGATACAGGCATTTGTAGGTGAAATGGATGGTTTATGAAATGTCCAAGTAAGGTAGTTCTGTGCTATGTAATCAGATGCAACAATCAGGAGGTGAGTGATCTGAGGAGTAAGTGACTCACATTTGTTATTAGTTCTTCAGTTTTCTTTGTTTTGTTAGATTGGTGTGCTTCTGTTTTCCTTCTTTTTCACTTCGATTGAACGCTAATTGAACACTGCTGTTATGTGTCAATTTTATCACGCTTTTATAAAAATGCACGCTTAGATCAATAAATGCACAGCCAAATGGGTTTGCACAGCCTACACCATTGGACTTTAGTAGAAGACTATTACAAGTGAAACCAATAATTGAAATCTGTAACCACACCCCACCCCCTCAAATGCCAGGCAATAAATTACCTTAAAAACAACAACCAGGCATTCCACAAAGATTAAACTGGGTCTATATCATTCAAAACTTTAAAAAAGTACTTCAAAATCACATACTATGCAATAATGTTTCAATTTGCATTACCCAGCAGAATTAGCTTTGCATATATAGATATAGTGCAGCAGAATAGATTGGTGGTTGTAGTCAATTGTAATTACCCAGCAGAATTAGCTTTGCATATATAGATATAGTGCAGCAGAATAGATTGGTGGTTGTAGTCAATTGTAATTACCTGTAGGTGACAAGAAGAGAAGAAACGTCAATTCACAATCGATATCAGCTGAAGATAAATTAACGCTGATTGAACGCTGCGTTATGTGTCAATTTTATCACGCTTTGATAAAAATGCATGCTTAGATCAATAAATGCACAGCCAAACAGCTTTGCACATCCTACACCATTGGACTTAAGTAGAAGTCTGGTGGTCAGCAAAATTTTGCACTGTCCTCCTACTATATATAGTGCGCACAACTACTAAAATACACCACAGGTATGGATGGATAGTATACTTGACGACACAGAGGTAGGTAGAGCAGTGGCCTACTCTACCGTATTGCTATATATTATATACTGGTGGTCAGCAAAATTCTGCCCTGTCCTCCTACTATATATACTGCGCACAACTACTAAAATACACCACAGGTATGGATGGATAGTATACTTGACGACACAGAGGTAGGTAGAGCAGTGGCCTACTGTACCGTACTGCTAATTATTATATACTGGTGGTCAGCAAAATTCTGCCCTGTCCTCATACTATATAATACAATGCAGCACAGATATGGAGCATTTTTCAGGCAGAGAACGTAGATATTTTCAGCACACTGAGCACAGATATTTGCAAGCACACTGAGCACAGATATTTGCAAGCACACTGAGCACAGATATTTGCAGCACACTGAACACAGAAACTGAGAAAACGCTGCACGTCCTCTCCCTATCATCTCCAATGCACAAGTGAAAATGGCGGCGACGCGTGGCTCCTTATATAGAATAGAATAGCTGCTGACGGGCACGATTGAGGGAGGAAAGGGACATTTGAATCCAGCCCATAGATGCAATGTGAATATGTAATTTGTACCTTCCTATCTTAAAATGTATATACAGTGTATATGTCACAACTGAGGGCCTGAGCTGACTGGAGGCAGCCTCAGTTGTAGGGGCTGAGGTGTAGTGGAACCTGGGAGGTTGTATCAGACCCCTGGACATGTAAGTTAAATGTAGAAGAATTGCCCGAAGGCGTGCCCACGACAACCAGGATAAAAGTCAATGATGTTTATTTTGACAAACTCCATGCATCACAGCAGTAATAAAAGAGAAACATAAAATCAGCAGAGAAATAATACAGTTCCTGGGTACTACAGGAGGGCAAGGACCACAGGGCTCTGGTAGTATGAGACAGTTCTTATTATCTTCTAGTTGGAAAGTCCTTACTAGGCCCGACTGTAGCAATGGAGATAGCCCAGGATCATACTAGCTGGTGTTCCAGGAAAAGCTGGGCTGCTGTGGATAAAATGGCTGCTGTGGGTACTGGCTGAAACCAGACTGATGTAAGCACGGAGTGGATTGCTGGATGGAACCAGCCAAATAATAAATGAAGCTTGAGAGCGATGAAATATGATTGATATATGGAGTTTGAGAGCGGTGAAATAATAGTGCCGGTGGTGAGTGGTAATCTGCGGAAATGATACCGGCACTTTAAGAAGAGCTGATCTCTGCTGGAAGCTAGGCTGGAAGCAGGTAAATCTGTAACTGGAAACAGATGAGTCCCAGAGGACTGGAGAGTCAGGCTGCACCGCAGGTGGTAGACTAGAGCGGGTCTCTTTAGTGGAGGTTTGGAGATGGTAACTGGAACCTGGAAAACAACCACGGGAGAGAGACAAACTGGAACTAGGTTTGACAACCAAATCACTGACGCCTTCCTTGCTCAGGCACAGAATACTTATACCTGCAGCAAGGAAGGGATTGGCTAGGCAATTATGCAGATTACAATGGAAACATCGGATTGGTGGAAATGAACAGGTGACAGAATCCAACATGGCTGCGCCCATGCAGACACTTGGAGGGAAGATTGGTTTGATAATCCATGTGGGAACTTTAACAGCAATGGCGGCGCCGGCCACAGTAAACAGGAGACGCCAGACTGATGAGTGCACATTTGAACCACGCGGGCAACAGCGGAGGCCGCGGCTGACATAAGCGCCACTCTGACATCCTGCATGCAGAAACTCAGGGACGGCGGCGGAGGCCGCGGGAGATGCCATTCAAGATGTAACATGGCGCCGCTGTGACAGCGTCTCAGAGTGACAGGAGAGGAGGCAGGAATGGGGACATCAGAATAACAGATGGGATCCGGTCCTGGAGCGCTGAGCCAGCCTTAGGAGGCATCTGAAAGGTAAGTTATGGCGTCCAGATACCCGGATCGTGACAGTATACACTAGAGGTCTTTCCGAACCCCCTAATCCTAACATTGTAATTTGCTTTAGGGCGCACCTCCAATTAGTCTAGTGTTTCTTGCTGCCTTTCCAATGAAGCAAGTTTAATTTAGTAATAGGTGAAAAACCATCCCTACAAAGGTGTTAATCAGAGACTTGGCTTTGTGGACACTTTTTTCAGAGAACAACTTTGTTAGCATAAAAGTAAAGCCAGAAAATGAAGAGCTGTTTAATCACTAGAGATGAGCGCCGGAAATTTTTCGGGTTTTGTGTTTTGGTTTTGGGTTCGGTTCCGCGGCCGTGTTTTGGGTTCGACCGCGTTTTGGCAAAACCTCACCGAATTTTTTTTGTCGGATTCGGGTGTGTTTTGGATTCGGGTGTTTTTTTCAAAAAACCCTACAAAACAGCTTAAATCATAGAATTTGGGGGTCATTTTGATCCCAAAGTATTATTAACCTCAAAAACCATAATTTCCACTCATTTTCAGTCTATTCTGAATACCTCACACCTCACAATATTATTTTTAGTCCTAAAATTTGCACCGAGGTAGCTGTGTGAGTAAGATAAGCGACCCTAGTGGCCGACACAAACACCGGGCCCATCTAGGAGTGGCACTGCAGTGTCACGCAGGATGTCCCTTCCAAAAAACCCTCCCCAAACAACACATGACGCAAAGAAAAAAAGAGGCGCAATGAGGTAGCTGACTGTGTGAGTAAGATAAGCGACCCTAGTGGCCGACACAAACACCGGGCCCATCTAGGAGTGTCACTGCAGTGTCACGCAGGATGTCCCTTCCAAAAAACCCTCCCCAAACAGCACATGACGCAAAGAAAAAAAGAGGCGCAATGAGGTAGCTGACTGTGTGAGTAAGATAAGCGACCCTAGTGGCCGACACAAACACCGGGCCCATCTAGGAGTGGCACTGCAGTGTCACGCAGGATGTCCCTTCCAAAAAACCCTCCCCAAACAGCACATGACGCAAAGAAAAATAAAAGAAAAAAGAGGTGCAAGATGGAATTGTCCTTGGGCCCTCCCACCCACCCTTATGTTGTATAAACAAAACAGGACATGCACACTTTAACCAACCCATCATTTCAGTGACAGGGTCTGCCACACGACTGTGACTGATATGACGGGTTGGTTTGGACCCCCCCCAAAAAAGAAGCAATTAATCTCTCTTTGCACAAACTGGCTCTACAGAGGCAAGATGTCCACCTCATCATCATCCTCCGATATATCACCGTGTACATCCCCCTCCTCACAGATTATCAATTCGTCCCCACTGGAATCCACCATCTCAGCTCCCTGTGTACTTTGTGGAGGCAATTGCTGCTGGTCAATGTCTCCCCGGAGGAATTGATTATAATTCATTTTAATGAACATCATCTTCTCCACATTTTCTGGATGTAACCTCGTACGCCGATTGCTGACAAGGTGAGCGGCGGCACTAAACACTCTTTCGGAGTACACACTTGTGGGAGGGCAACTTAGGTAGAATAAAGCCAGTTTGTGCAAGGGCCTCCAAATTGCCTCTTTTTCCTGCCAGTATAAGTACGGACTGTGTGACGTGCCTACTTGGATGCGGTCACTCATATAATCCTCCACCATTCTTTCAATGTTGAGAGAATCATATGCAGTGACAGTAGACAACATGTCCGTAATCGTTGTCAGGTCCTTCAGTCCGGACCAGATGTCAGCATCAGCAGTCGCTCCAGACTGCCCTGCATCACCGCCAGCGGGTGGGCTCGGAATTCTGAGCCTTTTCCTCGCACCCCCAGTTGCGGGAGAATGTGAAGGAGGAGATGTTGACAGGTCGCGTTCCGCTTGACTTGACAATTTTCTCACCAGCAGGTCTTTCAACCCCAGCAGACTTGTGTCTGCCGGAAAGAGAGATCCAAGGTAGGTTTTAAATCTAGGATCGAGCACGGTGGCCAAAATGTAGTGCTCTGATTTCAACAGATTGACCACCCGTGAATCCTTGTTAAGCGAATTAAGGGCTCCATCCACAAGTCCCACATGCCTAGCGGAATCGCTCCGTGTTAGCTCCTCCTTCAATGTCTCCAGCTTCTTCTGCAAAAGCCTGATGAGGGGAATGACCTGACTCAGGCTGGCAGTGTCTGAACTGACTTCACGTGTGGCAAGTTCAAAGGGCATCAGAACCTTGCACAACGTTGAAATCATTCTCCACTGCACTTGAGACAGGTGCATTCCACCTCCTATATCGTGCTCAATTGTATAGGCTTGAATGGCCTTTTGCTGCTCCTCCAACCTCTGAAGCATATAGAGGGTTGAATTCCACCTCGTTACCACTTCTTGCTTCAGATGATGGCAGGGCAGGTTCAGTAGTTTTTGGTGGTGCTCCAGTCTTCTGTACGTGGTGCCTATACGCCGAAAGTGTCCCGCAATTCTTCTGGCCACCGACAGCATCTCTTGCACGCCCCTGTCGTTTTTTAAAAAATTCTGCACCACCAAATTCAAGGTATGTGCAAAACATGGGACGTGCTGGAATTTGCCCATATTTAATGCACACACAATATTGCTGGCGTTGTCCGATGCCACAAATCCACAGGAGAGTCCAATTGGGGTAAGCCATTCCGCGATGATCTTCCTCAGTTGCCGTAAGAGGTTTTCAGCTGTGTGCGTATTCTGGAAAGCGGTGATACAAAGCGTAGCCTGCCTAGGAAAGAGTTGGCGTTTGCGAGATGCTGCTACTGGTGCCGCCGCTGCTGTTCTTGCGGCGGGAGTCCATACATCTACCCAGTGGGCTGTCACAGTCATATAGTCCTGACCCTGCCCTGCTCCACTTGTCCACATGTCCGTGGTTAAGTGGACATTGGGTACAACTGCATTTTTTAGGACACTGGTGAGTCTTTTTCTGACGTCCGTGTACATTCTCGGTATCGCCTGCCTAGAGAAGTGGAACCTAGATGGTATTTGGTAACGGGGGCACACTGCCTCAATAAATTGTCTAGTTCCCTGTGAACTAACGGCGGATACCGGACGCACGTCTAACACCAACATAGTTGTCAAGGCCTCAGTTATCCGCTTTGCAGCAGGATGACTGCTGTGATATTTCATCTTCCTCGCAAAGAACTGTTGGACAGTCAATTGCTTACTGGAAGTAGTACAAGTGGGCTTACAACTTCCCCTCTGGGATGACCATCGACTCCCAGCAGCAACAACAGCAGCGCCAGCAGCAGTAGGCGTTACACGCAAGGATGCATCGGAGGAATCCCAGGCAGGAGAGGACTCGTCAGAATTGCCAGTGACATGGCCTGCAGGACTATTGGCATTCCTGGGGAAGGAGGAAATTGACACTGAGGGAGTTGGTGGGGTGGTTTGCGTGAGCTTGGTTACAAGAGGAAGGGATTTACTGGTCAGTGGACTGGTTCCGCTGTCGGCCAAAGTTTTTGAACTTGTCACTGACTTATTATGAATGCGCTGCAGGTGACGTATAAGGGAGGATGTTCCGAGGTGGTTAACGTCCTTACCCCTACTTATTACAGCTTGACAAAGGGAACACACGGCTTGACAAATGTTGTCCGCATTTCTGGTGAAATACTTCCACACCGAAGAGCTGATTTTTTGGGTATTTTCACCAGGCATGTCAACGGCCATATTCCTCCCACGGACAACAGGTGTCTCCCCGGGTGCCTGACTTAAACAAACCACCTCACCATCAGAATCCTCCTTGTCAATTTCCTCCCCAGCGCCAGCAACACCCATATCCTCCTCATCCTGGTGTACTTCAACACTGACATCTTCAATCTGACTATCAGGAGCTGGACTGCGGGTGCTCCTTCCAGCACTTGCAGGGGGCGTGCAAATGGTGGAAGGCGCATGATCTTCACGTCCAGTGTTGGGAAGGTCAGGCATCGCAACCGACACAATTGGACTCTCCTTGTGGATTTGGGATTTCGAAGAACGCACAGTTCTTTGCGGTGCTTTTGCCAGCTTGAGTCTTTTCAGTTTTCTAGCGAGAGGCTGAGTGCTTCCATCCTCATGTGAAGCTGAACCACTAGCCATGAACATAGGCCAGGGCCTCAGCCGTTCCTTGCCACTCCGTGTGGTAAATGGCATATTGGCAAGTTTACGCTTCTCCTCCGACAATTTTATTTTAGGTTTTGGAGTCCTTTTTTTACTGATATTTGGTGTTTTGGATTTGACATGCTCTGTACTATGACATTGGGCATCGGCCTTGGCAGACGACGTTGCTGGCATTTCATCGTCTCGGCCATGACTAGTGGCAGCAGCTTCAGCACGAGGTGGAAGTGGATCTTGATCTTTCCCTAATTTTGGAACCTCAACATTTTTGTTCTCCATATTTTAATAGGCACAACTAAAAGGCACCTCAGGTAAACAATGGAGATGGATGGATACTAGTATACAATTATGGATGGACTGCCGAGTGCCGACACAGAGGTAGCTACAGCCGTGGACTACCGTACTGTACTGTGTCTGCTGCTAATATAGACTGGTTGATAATGAGATGTAGTATGTATAAAGAAGAAAGAAAAAAAAACCACGGGTAGGTGGTATACAATTATGGATGGACTGCCGAGTGCCGACACAGAGGTAGCTACAGCCGTGGACTACCGTACTGTACTGTGTCTGCTGCTAATATAGACTGGTTGATAATGAGATGTAGTATGTATAAAGAAGAAAGAAAAAAAAACCACGGGTAGGTGGTATACAATTATGGATGGACTGCCGAGTGCCGACACAGAGGTAGCTACAGCCGTGGACTACCGTACTGTACTGTGTCTGCTGCTAATATAGACTGGTTGATAATGAGATGTAGTATGTATAAAGAAGAAAGAAAAAAAAAACACGGGTAGGTGGTATACAATTATGGACGGACTGCCGAGTTCCGACACAGAGGTAGCTACAGCCGTGGACTACCGTACTGTACTGTGTCTGCTGCTAATATAGACTGGATGATAATGAGATGTAGTATGTATAAAGAAGAAAAAAAAAACCACGGGTAGGTGGTATACAATTATGGACGGACTGCCGAGTGCCGACACAGAGGTAGCTACAGCCGTGGACTACCGTACTGTACTGTGTCTGCTGCTAATATAGACTGGTTGATAATGAGATGTAGTATGTATAAAGAAGAAAGAAAAAAAAACCACGGGTAGGTGGTATACAATTATGGATGGACTGCCGAGTGCCGACACAGAGGTAGCTACAGCCGTGGAATACCGTACTGTACTGTGTCTGCTGCTAATATAGACTGGATGATAATGAGATGTAGTATGTATAAAGAAGAAAAAAAAAACCACGGGTAGGTGGTATACAATTATGGATGGACTGCCGAGTGCCGACACAGAGGTAGCTACAGCCGTGGACTACCGTACTGTACTGTGTCTGCTGCTAATATAGACTGGATGATAATGAGATGTAGTATGTATAAAGAAGAAAGAAAAAAAAACCATGGGTAGGTGGTATACAATTATGGATGGACTGCCGAGTGCCGACACAGAGGTAGCTACAGCCGTGGACTACCGTACTGTACTGTGTCTGCTGCTAATATAGACTGGTTGATAATGAGATGTAGTATGTATAAAGAAGAAAGAAAAAAAAACCACGGGTAGGTGGTATACAATTATGGACGGACTGCCGAGTGCCGACACAGAGGTAGCTACAGCCGTGGACTACCGTACTGTACTGTGTCTGCTGCTAATATAGACTGGTTGATAATGAGATGTAGTATGTATAAAGAAGAAAGAAAAAAAAACCACGGGTAGGTGGTATACAATTATGGATGGACTGCCGAGTGCCGACACAGAGGTAGCTACAGCCGTGGACTACCGTACTGTACTGTGTCTGCTGCTAATATAGACTGGATGATAATGAGATGTAGTATGTATAAAGAAGAAAAAAAAAACCACGGGTAGGTGGTATACAATTATGGATGGACTGCCGAGTGCCGACACAGAGGTAGCTACAGCCGTGAACTACCGTACTGTGTCTGCTGCGACTGGATGATAAATAATGATATAAAAAATATATATATATCACTACTGCAGCCGGACAGGTATATATTATATAATGACGGACCTGCTGGACACTGTCTGTCAGCAGAATGAGTTTTTTATAGAATAAAAAAACACCACACAAGTCACACGACGAGTGTTTAACTTTTTCAGGCAATCACAATATAGTATACTATACTGGTGGTCAGTGTGGTCAGGTCACTGGTCAGTCACACTGGCAGTGGCACTCCTGCCTGCAGCAAAAGTGTGCACTGTTTAATTTTAATAATATGTATGTACTCCTGGCTCCTGCTATAACCTATAACTGCTCCCCAGTCTCCCCCACAATTAAGCTGTGTGAGCACAGTCAGATATTATACATAGATGATGCAGCACACTGGGCTGAGCACAGATATGGTATGTGACTGAGTCACTGTGTATCGTTTTTTTCAGGCAGAGAACGGATTATATTAAATAAAACTGCACTGGTGGTCACTGGTCAGTGGTCAGTCACTAGTAAACTCTGCACTCTCTAGTACTCCTAAGCTCCAGTAAATCAAGTGTCTCTGTCTCAATCTCACTCTCTCTCTTCTAATCTAAATGGAGAGGACGCCAGCCACGTCCTCTCCCTATCAATCTAAATGCACGTGTGAAAATGGCGGCGACGCGCGGCTCCTTATATAGAATCCGAGTCTCGCGATAGAATCCGAGCCTCGCGAGAATCCGACAGCGTCATGATGACGTTCGGGCGCGCTCGGGTTAACCGAGCAAGGCGGGAAGATCCGAGTCGCTCGGATCCGTGTAAAAAAAGCTGAAGTTCGGGCGGGTTCGGATTCCGAGGAACCGAACCCGCTCATCTCTATTAGTCACTCAATTGGATTTTTTTGCCAGCATATTTCTTTTTCTCTGCAACCCACTGCTAAATTGTGCTTCCTAGCTGTTTTTATAAAATCACTGAATCAAATCTAACTCTGATTACATCAGAGAAGGCCAGGTACCCTACACCATAACAGGGGGTTTGAAATTTTGACTTGTCTACTTAAAGATCACCAAAATCTGATCAAAAGGTCAATTACGTCCCTGGGTGGGATTGAACCACCAACCTTTTGGTTAATAGCCGAACACACTAACCGATTGCGCCACAGAGACACTTTGCAAAAAGTACATACTGACAAAGGCTAATAAGCATTTATCTAGAACAGGCCTGGCCAACCTGTGGCTCTCCAGATGTTGTGAAACTACACATCCCAGCATGCCCTGCCACAGTTTTAACTTTCCCTAATAGCAAAACTGTGGCAAAGCATGATGGGACTTGTAGTTTTACAACAGCTGGAGAGCCACAGGTTGGCCAGGCCTGATCTAGAACGTTTCCTAGAAAAACTTTAAAAAGTCAATAATCTGGAGAGTTTTTGTAAGATGTTTCTTCCACCAACCAACGAAGAAACACATTGGTACTTTTCCATGATGAGTGAGTGCTTCAGGTTCTCTTGCACTTACATGTGCAGCAGAGTACTGCAATGGAAGCATGCTGGGCCCATAACCCAGAGGTAGGCAGATTGAAACTATCCTTTGCTATATGCATTTTTTTTTTGTTAATTAAAGTAATCCAAAACTGGGATTGATATTTTGGTTCTTTTATTTTTACTTAAAGTACAATAACTTTTACCATTTTAATTTGTTTTAATAGTATATTGACAGTATTGTTTTCTTTCAAAAATCCACTTAATTTTCTTTACCCTATTATTAAAATGGTAATTGACAAAAACAAACTACATTGTCACCAGAAGAGCAATACAAAATGTACAAGTGATATATTAAAATCATCTTTTCAGCTTGAATTTCAATGATGCATTGGGGCAACGATTTTGTTAGCAACATCTTCACCCTTAAATAAAGATTTTCTTAATTCCTTACCTGTGTGCTAATTAGATATCACCTTGTTTTCACATTAAACAGACTTCCACATGAGAAAGCAGCAAGGATGCAGTGGCGTTAATGTTTCCTGGTGTCAACCCGTATTATTTCAGTAGACATTGAAATGAGGATGCATCTTGCTGCCTTTCCAATGAAGCAAGTTTAATTTAGTAATAGGTGAAAAACCATCCTTACAAAGGTGTTAATCAGAGACTTGGCTTTGTGGACACTTTTCAGGAGAACAAATTTGTTAGCATAAAAATAAAGCCAGAAAATGAAGAGCTGTTTAATCACTCAATTGGATTTTTTTGCCAGCATATTTCTTTTTCTCTGCAACCCACTGCTAAATTGTGCTTCCTAGCTGTTTTTATAAAATCACTGAATCAAATCTAACTCTGATTACATCAGAGAAGGCCAGGTACCCTACACCATAAGAGGGGGTTTGAAATTTTGACTTGTCTACTTAAAGATCACCAAAATCTGATAACAAGGTCAATTACGTTCCTGGGTGGGATTGAACTTGGTCGGCTCTCGTATAATTCAGATCTCTTTGTCTCAGGTCTCTCTCCAGCCTAGTTTGCTGTCTGTTTCCACTTCTCTTTTCTTGAGCCGCTCCCTTCTATGCCCTTGCGCACTATCCTGACTTCTCTCGTCTGCTTACTTTGTGCATTCCAACGCACAATGCAAAAGGCCGCCATGCCCTGCATACCCCTTTTCTCTTTTCATGTGCAGATGAGGGTTCCAGCCAACTTTGGCCCACTGCTTGGATGACATCACCATATGCAAATCCATCTGCTGCAGGCCTTCCCCCAGGAATGCTTGTACTAGTTGTTGCATTTGGTTTGTTGTTTGGGGGTGCTTCAGTATTAGGCAGCCTTCTGCCCTCCCATGTTCATCTGAAAATATGTGTTCTCCCTGCAGTTGTTGTCCCCAGATGAGAGTTCCCTTGTGCTGCCTCAGTTGAATCTCCTTTACTTGACAGAGATGTGCCTGAGCAGCGGCCCTCCCCAGCCCTATCCCAAATCATACTTATTTTGCATAGGAGATACCATGGTCATGAAGATTGTTCTCCCAGGGTGAGGTTCATTCATTGCATTCTGGGTATGCTGACCCCTGTGATTTCCCCAAATGTGGGAAACTCGACTGCATTATTTGTGGTAGTGGGGGACTGTGTTTGTGCTTTTCTCTGGTCAGCTCTGGTAAAAGTCAGATTTCTTTGCCTCAGATCTTCCTCTAGCCTTGTTCTTCTTTTGAGAGTTCTCTTGTGCTGTCTCAGTTGGATCTCCTTCACTTGACAGGGGGGTGCCCGAGCAGCGACCCTCCCCAGCTCTAGCCCAACTCCTACTTACCTGCCAAGTGAGATACTATGATCATGAAGGTGCTTCTCCCAGGGCAAGGCTTACCCATTGCACTCTGGGTGTGTTGCTCCTGCGATTTCCCCAAATGTGGGACACTTGACTGCATAATTTGTGTTTCCCCTGGTCGGCTCTGAGATAATTCAGATCTCTTTGTCTCAGGTCTCTCTCCAGCCTAGTTTGCTCTCTGTTTCCACTTCTCTTTTCTTGAGCCGCTCCCTTCTATGCCCTTGCGCACTATCCTGACTTTTCCCGTCTGCTTACTTTGTGCATTCCAACGCACAATGCGAACTACAGGTAGTGCTGCAGGGCCCACACCCTTTTACTTGCCTTACAGAGGAGCTCTGGAGCTGTTACAGTGCCCAAGCTGCTGCAAGAAATCAGCTTGAATGCTTAAGGGGCTGGGGCATAGCACTCATGAGCACCACACCGAAGGAGGGTGGAGGTGTTTAATGCGAACTAGGGGTCATCCAAGCGCCGCAAAAGGCCGCCATGCCCTGCACACCCCTTTTCTCTTTTCATATGCAGACGAGGGTTGAAGCCAACTTTGACCCACTGCTTGGATGACATCACCATATGCAAATCCATCTGCTGCAGGCCTTCCCCCAGGAATGCTTGTACTAGTTGTTGCATTTGGTTTGTTGTTTGGGGGTGCTTCAGTATTAGGCAGCCTTCTGCCCTCCCATGTTCATCTGAAAATATGTGTTCTCCCTGCAGTTGTTGTCCCCAGATGAGAGTTCCCTTGTGCTGCCTCAGTTGAATCTCCTTTACTTGACAGAGATGTTCCTGAGCAGCGGCCCTCCCCAGCCCTATCCCAAATCATACTTATTTTGCATAGGAGATACCATGGTCATGAAGATTGTTCTCCCAGGGTGAGGTTCATTCATTGCATTCTGGGTATGCTGACCCCTGTGATTTCCCCAAATGTGGGAAACTCGACTGCATTATTTGTGGTAGTGGGGGACTGTGTTTGTGCTTTCCTCTGGTCAGCTCTGGTAAAAGTCAGATTTCTTTGTCTCAGATCTTCCTCTAGCCTTGTTCTTCTTTCGAGAGTTCCCTTGCGCTGCCTCAGTTGGATCTCCTTCACTTGACATGGGGGTGCCCGAGCAGCGACCCTCCCCAGCTCTAGCCCAACTCCTACTTACATGCCAGGTGAGATACTATGATCATGAAGGTGCTTCTCCCAGGGCAAGGCTCACCCATTGCACTCTGGGTGTGCTGCTCCTGCGATTTCCCCAAATGTGGGAAACATGACTGCATAATTTTTGTTTCCCTTGGTCGACTCTTGTATAATTCAGATCTCTTTGTCTCAGGTCTCTCTCCAGCCTAGTTTGCTGTCTGTTTCCACTTCTCTTTTCTTGAGCCGCTCCCTTCTATGCCCTTGCGCATTATCCTGACTTTTCCCGTCTGCTTACTTTGTGCCTTCCAATGCACAATGCAAACTACAGGTAGTGCTGCAGGGCCCACACCCTTTTACTTGCCTTACAAAGCAGCTCTGGAGCTGTTACAGTGCCCAGCTGCTGCAAGAAATCAGCTTGAATGCTTAAGGGGCTGGGGCATAGCCAACATGAGCCCCACACCGAAGGAGGGTGGGGGTGTTTAATGCGAACTAAGGGTCATCCAAGCGCCGCAAAAGGCCGCCATGCCCTGCATACCCCTTTTCTCTTTTCATATGCAGATGAGGGTTCCAGCCAACTTTGGCCCACTGCTTGGATGACATCACTGTATGCAAATGCGTCTTCTGCAGACCTTCCCCCAGGAATGCTTGTACTAGTTGTTGCATTTGGTTTGTTGTTTGGGGGTGCTTCAGTATTAGGCAGCCTTCTGCCCTCCCATGTTCATCTGAAAATATGTGTTCTCCCTGCAGTTGTTGTCCCCAGATGAGAGTTCCCTTGTGCTGCCTCAGTTGAATCTCCTTTACTTGACAGAGATGTGCCTGAGCAGCGGCCCTCCCCAGCCCTATCCCAAATCATACTTATTTTGCATAGGAGATACCATGGTCATGAAGATTGTTCTCCCAGGGTGAGGTTCATTCATTGCATTCTGGGTATGCTGACCCCTGTGATTTCCCCAAATGTGGGAAACTCGACTGCATTATTTGTGGTAGTGGGGGACTGTGTTTGTGCTTTCCTCTGGTCAGCTCTGGTAAAAGTCAGATTTCTTTGTCTCAGATATTCCTCTAGCCTTGTTCTTCTTTTGAGAGTTCTCTTGTGCTGTCTCAGTTGGATCTCCTTCACTTGACAGGGGGGTGCCCGAGCAGCGACCCTCCCCAGTTCTAGCCCAACTCCTACTTACCTGCCAGGTTAAATACTATGATCATGAAGGTGCTTCTCCCAGGGCAAGGCTCACCCATTGCTCTCTGGGTGTGTTGCTCCTGCGATTTCCCCAAATGTGGGACACTTGACTGCATAATTTGTGTTTCCCCTGGTCGGCTCTCGTATAATTCAGATCTCTTTGTCTCAGGTCTCTCTCCAGCCTAGTTTGCTGTCTGTTTCCACTTCTCTTTTCTTGAGCCGCTCCCTTCTATGCCCTTGCGCACTATCCTGACTTCTCCCGTCTGCTTACTTTGTGCATTCCAACGCACAATGCGAACTACAGGTAGTGCTGCAGGGCCCACACCCTTTTACTTGCCTTACAGAGCAGCTCTGGAGCTGTTACAGTGCCCAGCTGCTGCAAGAAATCAGCTTGAATGCTTAAGGGGCTGGGGCATAGCCAACATGAGCCCCACACCGAAGGAGGGTGGAGGTGTTTAATGCGAACTAGGGGTCATCCAAGCGCCGCAAAAGGCCGCCATGCCCTGCACGCCCCTTTTCTCTTTTCATATGCAGACGAGGGTTGAAGCCAACTTTGACCCACTGCTTGGATGACAGAACCATATGCAAATCCATCTGCTGCAGGCCTTCCCCCAGGAATGCTTGCACTAGTTGTTGCATTTGGTTTGTTGTTTGGGGGTGCTTCAGTATTACGCAGCCTTCTGCCCTCCCATGTTCATCTGAAAATATGTGTTCTCCCTGCAGTTGTTGTCCCCAGATGAGAGTTCCCTTGTGCTGCCTCAGTTGAATCTCCTTTACTTGACAGAGATGTGCCTGAGCAGCGGCCCTCCCCAGCCCTATCCCAAATCATACTTATTTTGCATAATAGATACCATGGTCATGAAGATTGTTCTCCCAGGGTGAGGTTCATTCATTGCATTCTGGGTATGCTGACCCCTGTGATTTCCCCAAATGTGGGAAACTCGACTGCATTATTTGTGGTAGTGGGGGACTGTGTTTGTGCTTTTCTCTGGTCAGCTCTGGTAAAAGTCAGATTTCTTTGCCTCAGATCTTCCTCTAGCCTTGTTCTTCTTTTGAGAGTTCTCTTGTGCTGTCTCAGTTGGATCTCCTTCACTTGACAGGGGGGTGCCCGAGCAGCGACCCTCCCCAGCTCTAGCCCAACTCCTACTTACCTGCCAAGTGAGATACTATGATCATGAAGGTGCTTCTCCCAGGGCAAGGCTTACCCATTGCACTCTGGGTGTGTTGCTCCTGCGATTTCCCCAAATGTGGGACACTTGACTGCATAATTTGTGTTTCCCCTGGTCGGCTCTCGTATAATTCAGATCTCTTTGTCTCAGGTCTCTCTCCAGCCTAGTTTGCTGTCTGTTTCCACTTCTCTTTTCTTGAGCCGCTCCCTTCTATGCCCTTGCGCACTATCCTGACTTCTCCCGTCTGCTTACTTTGTGCATTCCAACGCACAATGCGAACTACAGGTAGTGCTGCAGGGCCCACACCCTTTTACTTGCCTTACAGAGCAGCTCTGGAGCTGTTACAGTGCCCAGCTGCTGCAAGAAATCAGCTTGAATGCTTAAGGGGCTGGGGCATAGCCAACATGAGCCCCACACCGAAGGAGGGTGGAGGTGTTTAATGCGAACTAGGGGTCATCCAAGCGCCGCAAAAGGCCGCCATGCCCTGCACGCCCCTTTTCTCTTTTCATATGCAGACGAGGGTTGAAGCCAACTTTGACCCACTGCTTGGATGACAGAACCATATGCAAATCCATCTGCTGCAGGCCTTCCCCCAGGAATGCTTGCACTAGTTGTTGCATTTGGTTTGTTGTTTGGGGGTGCTTCAGTATTAGGCAGCCTTCTGCCCTCCCATGTTCATCTGAAAATATGTGTTCTCCCTGCAGTTGTTGTCCCCAGATGAGAGTTCCCTTGTGCTGCCTCAGTTGAATCTCCTTTACTTGACAGAGATGTGCCTGAGCAGCGGCCCTCCCCAGCCCTATCCCAAATCATACTTATTTTGCATAGGAGATACCATGGTCATGAAGATTGTTCTCCCAGGGTGAGGTTCATTCATTGCATTCTGGGTATGCTGACCCCTGTGATTTCCCCAAATGTGGGAAACTCGACTGCATTATTTGTGGTAGTGGGGGACTGTGTTTGTGCTTTCCTCTGGTCAGCTCTGGTAAAAGTCAGATTTCTTTGTCTCAGATCTTCCTCTAGCCTTGTTCTTCTTTCGAGAGTTCCCTTGCGCTGCCTCAGTTGGATCTCCTTCACTTGACAGGGGGGTGCCTGAGCAGTGACCCTCCCCAGCTCTAGCCCAACTCCTACTTACCTGCCAGGTGAGATACTATGATCATGAAGGTGCTTCTCCCAGGGCAAAGCTCACCCATTGCACTCTGGGTGTGCTGCTCCTGCGATTTCCCCAAATGTGGGAAACTTGACTGCATAATTTTTGTTTCCCTTGGTCGGCTCTCGTATAATTCAGATCTCTTTGTCTCAGGTCTCTCTCCAGCCTAGTTTGCTGTCTGTTTCCACTTCTCTTTTCTTGAGCCGCTCCCTTCTATGCCCTTGCGCACTATCCTGACGTCTCCCGTCTGCTTACTTTGTGCCTTCCAATGCACAATGCAAACTACAGGTAGTGCTGCAGGGCCCACACCCTTTTACTTGCCTTACAAAGCAGCTCTGGAGCTGTTACAGTGCCCAGCTGCTGTAAGAAATCAGCTTGAATGCTTAAGGGGCTGGGGCATAGCCAACATGAGCCCCACACCGAAGGAGGGTGGAGGTGTTTAATGCGAACTAGGGGTCATCCAAGCGCCGCAAAAGGCCGCCATGCCCTGCACGCCCCTTTTCTCTTTTCATATGCAGACGAGGGTTGAAGCCAACTTTGACCCACTGCTTGGATGACATCACCATATGCAAATCCATCTGCTGCAGGCCCTCCCCCAGGAATGCTTGCACTAGTTGTTGCATTTGGTTTGTTGTTTGGGGGTGCTTCAGTATTACGCAGCCTTCTGCCCTCCCATGTTCATCTGAAAATATGTGTTCTCCCTGCAGTTGTTGTCCCCAGATGAGAGTTCCCTTGTGCTGCCTCAGTTGAATCTCCTTTACTTGACAGAGATGTGCCTGAGCAGCGGCCCTCCCCAGCCCTATCCCAAATCATACTTATTTTGCATAATAGATACCATGGTCATGAAGATTGTTCTCCCAGGGTGAGGTTCATTCATTGCATTCTGGGTATGCTGACCCCTGTGATTTCCCCAAATGTGGGAAACTCGACTGCATTATTTGTGGTAGTGGGGGACTGTGTTTGTGCTTTTCTCTGGTCAGCTCTGGTAAAAGTCAGATTTCTTTGCCTCAGATCTTCCTCTAGCCTTGTTCTTCTTTTGAGAGTTCTCTTGTGCTGTCTCAGTTGGATCTCCTTCACTTGACAGGGGGGTGCCCGAGCAGCGACCCTCCCCAGCTCTAGCCCAACTCCTACTTACCTGCCAAGTGAGATACTATGATCATGAAGGTGCTTCTCCCAGGGCAAGGCTTACCCATTGCACTCTGGGTGTGTTGCTCCTGCGATTTCCCCAAATGTGGGACACTTGACTGCATAATTTGTGTTTCCCCTGGTCGGCTCTCGTATAATTCAGATCTCTTTGTCTCAGGTCTCTCTCCAGCCTAGTTTGCTGTCTGTTTCCACTTCTCTTTTCTTGAGCCGCTCCCTTCTATGCCCTTGCGCACTATCCTGACTTCTCCCGTCTGCTTACTTTGTGCATTCCAACGCACAATGCGAACTACAGGTAGTGCTGCAGGGCCCACACCCTTTTACTTGCCTTACAGAGCAGCTCTGGAGCTGTTACAGTGCCCAGCTGCTGCAAGAAATCAGCTTGAATGCTTAAGGGGCTGGGGCATAGCCAACATGAGCCCCACACCGAAGGAGGGTGGAGGTGTTTAATGCGAACTAGGGGTCATCCAAGCGCCGCAAAAGGCCGCCATGCCCTGCACGCCCCTTTTCTCTTTTCATATGCAGACGAGGGTTGAAGCCAACTTTGACCCACTGCTTGGATGACAGAACCATATGCAAATCCATCTGCTGCAGGCCTTCCCCCAGGAATGCTTGCACTAGTTGTTGCATTTGGTTTGTTGTTTGGGGGTGCTTCAGTATTAGGCAGCCTTCTGCCCTCCCATGTTCATCTGAAAATATGTGTTCTCCCTGCAGTTGTTGTCCCCAGATGAGAGTTCCCTTGTGCTGCCTCAGTTGAATCTCCTTTACTTGACAGAGATGTGCCTGAGCAGCGGCCCTCCCCAGCCCTATCCCAAATCATACTTATTTTGCATAGGAGATACCATGGTCATGAAGATTGTTCTCCCAGGGTGAGGTTCATTCATTGCATTCTGGGTATGCTGACCCCTGTGATTTCCCCAAATGTGGGAAACTCGACTGCATTATTTGTGGTAGTGGGGGACTGTGTTTGTGCTTTCCTCTGGTCAGCTCTGGTAAAAGTCAGATTTCTTTGTCTCAGATCTTCCTCTAGCCTTGTTCTTCTTTCGAGAGTTCCCTTGCGCTGCCTCAGTTGGATCTCCTTCACTTGACAGGGGGGTGCCCGAGCAGTGACCCTCCCCAGCTCTAGCCCAACTCCTACTTACCTGCCAGGTGAGATACTATGATCATGAAGGTGCTTCTCCCAGGGCAAAGCTCACCCATTGCACTCTGGGTGTGCTGCTCCTGCGATTTCCCCAAATGTGGGAAACTTGACTGCATAATTTTTGTTTCCCTTGGTCGGCTCTCGTATAATTCAGATCTCTTTGTCTCAGGTCTCTCTCCAGCCTAGTTTGCTGTCTGTTTCCACTTCTCTTTTCTTGAGCCGCTCCCTTCTATGCCCTTGCGCACTATCCTGACGTCTCCCGTCTGCTTACTTTGTGCCTTCCAATGCACAATGCAAACTACAGGTAGTGCTGCAGGGCCCACACCCTTTTACTTGCCTTACAAAGCAGCTCTGGAGCTGTTACAGTGCCCAGCTGCTGCAAGAAATCAGCTTGAATGCATAAGGGGCTGGGGCATAGCCAACATGAGCCCCACACCGAAGGAGGGTGGAGGTGTTTAATGCGAACTAGGGGTCATCCAAGCGCCGCAAAAGGCCGCCATGCCCGGCACGCCCCTTTTCTCTTTTCATATGCAGACGAGGGTTGAAGCCAACTTTGACCCACTGCTTGGATGACATCACCATATGCAAATCCATCTGCTGCAGGCCCTCCCCCAGGAATGCTTGCACTAGTTGTTGCATTTGGTTTGTTGTTTGGGGGTGCTTCAGTATTACGCAGCCTTCTGCCCTCCCATGTTCATCTGAAAATATGTGTTCTCCCTGCAGTTGTTGTCCCCAGATGAGAGTTCCCTTGTGCTGCCTCAGTTGAATCTCCTTTACTTGACAGAGATATGCCTGAGCAGCGGCCCTCCCCAGCCCTATCCCAAATCATACTTATTTTGCATAATAGATACCATGGTCATGAAGATTGTTCTCCCAGGGTGAGGTTCATTCATTGCATTCTGGGTATGCTGACCCCTGTGATTTCCCCAAATGTGGGAAACTCGACTGCATTATTTGTGGTAGTGGGGGACTGTGTTTGTGCTTTTCTCTGGTCAGCTCTGGTAAAAGTCAGATTTCTTTGCCTCAGATCTTCCTCTAGCCTTGTTCTTCTTTTGAGAGTTCTCTTGTGCTGTCTCAGTTGGATCTCCTTCACTTGACAGGGGGGTGCCCGAGCAGCGACCCTCCCCAGCTCTAGCCCAACTCCTACTTACCTGCCAAGTGAGATACTATGATCATGAAGGTGCTTCTCCCAGGGCAAGGCTTACCCATTGCACTCTGGGTGTGTTGCTCCTGCGATTTCCCCAAATGTGGGACACTTGACTGCATAATTTGTGTTTCCCCTGGTCGGCTCTCGTATAATTCAGATCTCTTTGTCTCAGGTCTCTCTCCAGCCTAGTTTGCTGTCTGTTTCCACTTCTCTTTTCTTGAGCCGCTCCCTTCTATGCCCTTGCGCACTATCCTGACTTTTCCCGTCTGCTTACTTTGTGCATTCCAACGCACAATGCGAACTACAGGTAGTGCTGCAGGGCCCACACCCTTTTACTTGCCTTACAGAGGAGCTCTGGAGCTGTTACAGTGCCCAGCTGCTGCAAGAAATCAGCTTGAATGCTTAAGGGGCTGGGGCATAGCACTCATGAGCCCCACACCGAAGGAGGGTGGAGGTGTTTAATGCGAACTAGGGGTCATCCAAGCGCCGCAAAAGGCCGCCATGCCCTGCACACCCCTTTTCTCTTTTCATATGCAGACGAGGGTTGAAGCCAACTTTGACCCACTGCTTGGATGACATCACCATATGCAAATCCATCTGCTGCAGGCCTTCCCCCAGGAATGCTTGTACTAGTTGTTGCATTTGGTTTGTTGTTTGGGGGTGCTTCAGTATTAGGCAGCCTTCTGCCCTCCCATGTTCATCTGAAAATATGTGTTCTCCCTGCAGTTGTTGTCCCCAGATGAGAGTTCCCTTGTGCTGCCTCAGTTGAATCTCCTTTACTTGACAGAGATGTGCCTGAGCAGCGGCCCTCCCCAGCCCTATCCCAAATCATACTTATTTTGCATAGGAGATACCATGGTCATGAAGATTGTTCTCCCAGGGTGAGGTTCATTCATTGCATTCTATGTATGCTGACCCCTGTGATTTCCCCAAATGTGGGAAACTCGACTGCATTATTTGTGGTAGTGGGGGACTGTGTTTGTGCTTTCCTCTGGTCAGCTCTGGTAAAAGTCAGATTTCTTTGTCTCAGATCTTCCTCTAGCCTTGTTCTTCTTTCGAGCGTTCCCTTGCGCTGCCTCAGTTGGATCTCCTTCACTTGACAGGGGGGTGCCCGAGCAGCGACCCTCCCCAGCTCTAGCCCAACTCCTACTTACCTGCCAGGTGAGATACTATGATCATGAAGGTGCTTCTCCCAGGGCAAGGCTCACCCATTGCACTCTGGGTGTGCTGCTCCTGCGATTTACCCAAATGTGGGAAACTTGACTGCATAATTTTTGTTTCCCTTGGTCGGCTCTCGTATAATTCAGATCTCTTTGTCTCAGGTCTCTCACCAGCCTAGTTTGCTGTCTGTTTCCACTTCTCTTTTCTTGAGCCGCTCCCTTCTATGCCCTTGCGCACTATCCTGACTTCTCCCGTCTGCTTACTTTGTGCCTTCCAATGCACAATGCAAACTACAGGTAGTGCTGCAGGGCCCACACCCTTTTACTTGCCTTACAAAGCAGCTCTGGAGCTGTTACAGTGCCCAGCTGCTGCAAGAAATCAGCTTGAATGCATAAGGGGCTGGGGCATAGCCAACATGAGCCCCACACCGAAGGAGGGTGGAGGTGTTTAATGCGAACTAGGGGTCATCCAAGCGCCGCAAAAGGCCGCCATGCCCGGCACGCCCCTTTTCTCTTTTCATATGCAGACGAGGGTTGAAGCCAACTTTGACCCACTGCTTGGATGACATCACCATATGCAAATCCATCTGCTGCAGGCCCTCCCCCAGGAATGCTTGCACTAGTTGTTGCATTTGGTTTGTTGTTTGGGGGTGCTTCAGTATTACGCAGCCTTCTGCCCTCCCATGTTCATCTGAAAATATGTGTTCTCCCTGCAGTTGTTGTCCCCAGATGAGAGTTCCCTTGTGCTGCCTCAGTTGAATCTCCTTTACTTGACAGAGATATGCCTGAGCAGCGGCCCTCCCCAGCCCTATCCCAAATCATACTTATTTTGCATAATAGATACCATGGTCATGAAGATTGTTCTCCCAGGGTGAGGTTCATTCATTGCATTCTGGGTATGCTGACCCCTGTGATTTCCCCAAATGTGGGAAACTCGACTGCATTATTTGTGGTAGTGGGGGACTGTGTTTGTGCTTTTCTCTGGTCAGCTCTGGTAAAAGTCAGATTTCTTTGCCTCAGATCTTCCTCTAGCCTTGTTCTTCTTTTGAGAGTTCTCTTGTGCTGTCTCAGTTGGATCTCCTTCACTTGACAGGGGGGTGCCCAAGCAGCGACCCTCCCCAGCTCTAGCCCAACTCCTACTTACCTGCCAAGTGAGATACTATGATCATGAAGGTGCTTCTCCCAGGGCAAGGCTTACCCATTGCACTCTGGGTGTGTTGCTCCTGCGATTTCCCCAAATGTGGGACACTTGACTGCATAATTTGTGTTTCCCCTGGTCGGCTCTCGTATAATTCAGATCTCTTTGTCTCAGGTCTCTCTCCAGCCTAGTTTGCTGTCTGTTTCCACTTCTCTTTTCTTGAGCCGCTCCCTTCTATGCCCTTGCGCACTATCCTGACTTTTCCCGTCTGCTTACTTTGTGCATTCCAACGCACAATGCGAACTACAGGTAGTGCTGCAGGGCCCACACCCTTTTACTTGCCTTACAGAGGAGCTCTGGAGCTGTTACAGTGCCCAGCTGCTGCAAGAAATCAGCTTGAATGCTTAAGGGGCTGGGGCATAGCACTCATGAGCCCCACACCGAAGGAGGGTGGAGGTGTTTAATGCGAACTAGGGGTCATCCAAGCGCCGCAAAAGGCCGCCATGCCCTGCACACCCCTTTTCTCTTTTCATATGCAGACGAGGGTTGAAGCCAACTTTGACCCACTGCTTGGATGACATCACCATATGCAAATCCATCTGCTGCAGGCCTTCCCCCAGGAATGCTTGTACTAGTTGTTGCATTTGGTTTGTTGTTTGGGGGTGCTTCAGTATTAGGCAGCCTTCTGCCCTCCCATGTTCATCTGAAAATATGTGTTCTCCCTGCAGTTGTTGTCCCCAGATGAGAGTTCCCTTGTGCTGCCTCAGTTGAATCTCCTTTACTTGACAGAGATGTGCCTGAGCAGCGGCCCTCCCCAGCCCTATCCCAAATCATACTTATTTTGCATAGGAGATACCATGGTCATGAAGATTGTTCTCCCAGGGTGAGGTTCATTCATTGCATTCTATGTATGCTGACCCCTGTGATTTCCCCAAATGTGGGAAACTCGACTGCATTATTTGTGGTAGTGGGGGACTGTGTTTGTGCTTTCCTCTGGTCAGCTCTGGTAAAAGTCAGATTTCTTTGTCTCAGATCTTCCTCTAGCCTTGTTCTTCTTTCGAGCGTTCCCTTGCGCTGCCTCAGTTGGATCTCCTTCACTTGACAGGGGGGTGCCCGAGCAGCGACCCTCCCCAGCTCTAGCCCAACTCCTACTTACCTGCCAGGTGAGATACTATGATCATGAAGGTGCTTCTCCCAGGGCAAGGCTCACCCATTGCACTCTGGGTGTGCTGCTCCTGCGATTTACCCAAATGTGGGAAACTTGACTGCATAATTTTTGTTTCCCTTGGTCGGCTCTCGTATAATTCAGATCTCTTTGTCTCAGGTCTCTCACCAGCCTAGTTTGCTGTCTGTTTCCACTTCTCTTTTCTTGAGCCGCTCCCTTCTATGCCCTTGCGCACTATCCTGACTTCTCCCGTCTGCTTACTTTGTGCCTTCCAATGCACAATGCAAACTACAGGTAGTCCTGCAGGGCCCACACCCTTTTACTTGCCTTACAAAGCAGCTCTGGAGCTGTTACAGTGCCCAGCTGCTGCAAGAAATCAGCTTGAATGCTTAAGGGGCTGGGGCATAGCCAACATGAGCCCCACACCGAAGGAGGGTGGAGGTGTTTAATACGAACTAGGGGTCATCCAAGCGCCGCAAAAGGCCGCCATGCCCTGCACGCCCCTTTTCTCTTTTCATATGCAGACGAGGGTTGAAGCCAACTTTGACCCACTGCTTGGATGACATAACCATATGCAAATCAATCTGCTGCAGGCCTTCCCCCAGGAATGCTTGCACTAGTTGTTGCATTTGGTTTGTTGTTTGGGGGTGCTTCAGTATTAGGCAGCCTTCTGCCCTCCCATGTTCATCTGAAAATATGTGTTCTCCCTGCAGTTGTTGTCCCCAGATGAGAGTTCCCTTGTGCTGCCTCAGTTGAATCTCCTTTACTTGACAGAGATGTGCCTGAGCAGCGGCCCTCCCCAGCCCTATCCCAAATCATACTTATTTTGCATAGGAGATACCATGGTCATGAAGATTGTTCTCCCAGGGTGAGGTTCATTCATTGCATTCTAGGTATGCTGACCCCTGTGATTTCCCCAAATGTGGGAAACTTGACTGCATTATTTGTGGTAGTGGGGAACTGTGTTTGTGCTTTCCTCTGGTCAGCTCTGGTAAAAGTCAGATTTCTTTGTCTCATTTCTTCCTCTAGCCTTATTCTTCTTTCGAGAGTTCCTTTGTGCTGCCTCAGTTGGATCTCCTTCACTTGACAGGGGGGTGCTTGAGCAGCGACCCTCCCCAGCTCTAGCCCAACTCCTACTTACCTGCCAGGTGAGATACTATGATCATGAATGTGCTTCTCCCAGGGCAAGGCTCACCCATTGCACTCTGGGTGTGCTGCTCCTGCGATTTCCCCAAATGTGGGACACTTGACTGCATAATTTGTGTTTCCCCTGGTCGGCTCTCGTATAATTCAGATCTCTTTTTCTCAGGTTTCTCTCCAGCCTAGTTTGCTGTCTGTTTCCACTTCTCTTTTCTTGAGCCGCTCCCTTCTATGCCCTTGCGCACTATCCTGACTTCTCCCGTCTGCTTACTTTGTGCCTTCCAACACACAATGCGAACTACAGGTAGTGCTGCAGGGCCCACACCCTTTTACTTGCCTTACAGAGCAGCTCTGGAGCTGTTACAGTGCCAAGCTGCTGCAAGAAATCAGCTTGAATGCTTCAGGGGCAGGGGCATTGCCAACATGAGCCCCACACCAAAGGAGGGTGGGGGTATTTAATGCGAACTAAGGGTCATCCAAGCGCCGCAAAAGGCCGCCATGCCCTGCATACCCCTTTTCTCTTTTCATATGCAGATGAGGGTTCCAGCCAACTTTGGCCCACTGCTTGGATGACATCACTGTATGCAAATGCGTCTTCTGCAAACCTTCCCCCAGGAATGCTTGTACTAGTTGTTGCATTTGGTTTGTTGTTTGGGGGTGCTTTAGTATTAGGCAGCCTTCTGCCCTCCCATGTTCATCTGAAAATATGTGTTCTCCCAGCAGTTGTTGTCCCCAGATGAGAGTTCCCTTGTGCTGCCTCAGTTGAATCTCCTTTACTTGACAGAGATATGCCTGAGCAGCGGCCCTCCCCAGCCCTATCCCAAATCATACTTATTTTGCATAGGAGATACCATGGTCATGAAGATTCTTCTCCCAGGGTGAGGTTCATTCATTGCATTCTGGGTATGCTGACCCCTGTGATTTCCCCAAATGTGGGAAACTCGACTGCATTATTTGTGGTAGTGGGGGACTGTGTTTGTGCTTTCCTCTGGTCAGCTCTGGTAAAAGTCAGATTTCTTTGTCTCAGATCTTCCTCTAGCCTTGTTCTTCTTTCGAGAGTTCCCTTGTGCTGCCTCAGTTGGATCTCCTTCACTTGACAGGGGGGTGCCCGAGCAGCGACCCTCCCCAGCTCTAGCCCAACTCCTACTTACCTGCCAGGTGAGATACTATGATCAGGAAGGTGCTTCTCCCAGGGCAAGGCTCACCCATTGCACTCTGGGTGTGCTGCTCCTGCGATTTCCCCAAATGTGGGACACTTGACTGCATAATTTGTGTTTCCACTGGTCGGCTTTCATATAATTCAGATCTCTTTGTCTCAGGTCTCTCTCCAGCCTAGTTTGCTGTCTGTTTCCACTTCTTTTTTTTTGAGCCCCTCCCTTCTATACCCTTGTGCACTATCCTGACTTCTCCTCCTGTCTGCTTACTTTGTGCCTTCCAACGCACAATGCGAACTACAGGTAGTGCTGCAGGGCCCACACCCTTTTACTTGCCTTACAGAGCAGCTCTGGAGCTGTTACAGTGCCAAGCTGCTGCAAGAAATCAGCTTGAATGCTTCAGGGGCTGGGGCATTGCCAACATGAGCCCCACACCGAAGGAGGGTGGGGGTGTTTAATGTGAACTAGGGGTCATCCAAGCGCCGCAAAAGGCCGCCATGCCCTGCACGCCCCTTTTCTCTTTTCATATGCAGACGAGGGTTGAAGCCAACTTTGACCCACTACTTGGATGACACAACCATATGCAAATCCATCTGCTGCAGGCCTTCCCCCAGGAATGCTTGCACTAGTTGTTGCATTTGGTTTGTTGTTTGGGGGTGCTTCAGTATTAGGCAGCCTTCTGCCCTCCCATGTTCATCTGAAAATATGTGTTCTCCCTGCAGTTGTTGTCCCCAGATGTGAGTTCCCTTGTGCTGCCTCAGTTGAATCTCCTTTACTTGACAGAGATGTGCCTGAGCAGCGGCCCTCCCCAGCCCTATCCCAAATCATACTTATTTTGCATAGGAGATACCATGGTCATGAAGATTGTTCTCCCAGGGTGAGGTTCTATTCAAAATCGCAGTTGGTCCCAATGACGCGGTTGTTGTTTTTGGGAGTCATACTGGACACAGAAGAGGCTTTCTTCCAGTGGAAAGGCTATGGAGATCCAGAGTCTGGTCAAACAAATTCTAAAACCAGCAAGAGTGTTAATCCATCAATGCATTCTGTTGCTTGGAAAGATGGTTGCGGCCTACGAGGCCATTCAGTTTGGCAGGTTCCATGCCAGAGTGTTCCAGTGGGACCTGTTGGACAAGTGGTCCGGATCCCACCTACACATGCACCGGAGGATAATCCTGTCTTCCAAGACCAGAATCTCACTCCATTGGTGGCTGCACAGTTCTCACCTCCTAGAGGGGCGATGGTTCGGGATCCAGGACTGGATCCTAGGGACCACGGATGCAACCCTCCGAGGCTGGGGAGCAGTCACACAGGGGAAAACATCCAAGGAAGATGGTCAAGTCAGGAAAGTTGTCTCCACATAAATATTCTGGAGTTAAGGGCCATTTAATAACTGCAGACACAGTACGCACTGGGACGGGTGCCCAGCATCCTCTACGGACTAAGAGAAAAGGATTTACCGGTAGGTATTAAAATCCTATTTTCTCTAACGTCCTAGAGGATGCTGGGGACTCCGTAAGGACCATGGGGATAGACAGGCTCCGCAGGAGACATGGGTACTTTAAGAAAGACTTTAGTTCTTGGTGTACACTGGCTCCTCCCTCTATGCCCCTCCTCCAGACCTCAGTTTGATACTGTGCCCAGTGGAGACTGGATGCTTTCAGGAGCTCTCCTGAGCTTTCTGACAAAGTATTTTGTTAGGTTTTTAATTTTCAGGGAGCACTGCTGGCAACAGATTCCCTCATCGAGGGACTGAGGGGAGAGAAGCAGCCCTACTCTGAGTTGCAAGGTCCTGCTTCTTAGGCTACTGGACACCATTAGCTCCAGAGGGATTGGTACGCAGGATCTCACCATCGCCGTCCGTCCCAGAGCCGCGCCTCCGTCCCCCTTGCAGAGCCGGAGGATAGAAGCCGGGTGAGTATGAGAAGAAAAGAAGACTTCAGAGGTGGCAGAAGACTTCATGATCTTCACTGAAGTAACGCACAGCACTGCAGCTGTGCGCCATTGCTCCCATACAGCTCACACACTCCAGTCACTGCAGGGTGCAGGGCGCAGGGGGGGGGGGGGGGGCACCTGGGCAGCAATATAACCTCTTTTTGGCAAAAATATAACACATATACAGCTGGGCACTATATATATGTATGAGCCCCCACCAATTTTACAGTTTAAGCGGGACAGAAGCCCGCCGCCGAGGGTGCGGGGCTTCTCCCTCAGCACTCACCAGCGCCATTTTTTCTTCACAGCACCGCTGAGAGGAAGCTCCCCGGACTCTCCCCTGCTTATACCATAGTAGACAAGAGAGTTGAAAAGAGGGGGGGGGGGCACATAATTCGGCGCAAATTACATACAGCAGTACTACTGGGCAAACATTAAGTTACTGTGTATTCCTGGGTTATATAGCGCTGGGGTGTGTGCTGGCATACTCTCTCTCTGTCTCTCCAAAGGGCCTTGTGGGGAAACTGTCTTCAGAAAAAGCATTCCCTGTGTGTGTGGTGTGTCGGTACACGTGTGTCGACATGTCTGAGGAAGAAGGCTATATTAGAGAGGAGCAGGAGCAAATGAATGTGGTGTCTCCACCGACAGCTGATTGGATGGATATGTGGAATGTTTTAAATGCTAGTGTAAACTCATTGCACAAAAGATTAGACAAGGCTGAAGCTTTGGGACAGTCAGGGTCTCAACCCATGCCTGATCCTATGTTGCAGGGACTGTCAGGGTCTCATAAGCGCCCACTATCCCAGATTGTTGACACAGATACCGACACGGATTCTGACTCCAGTGTCGATTACGATGATGCAAAGTTACAGCCAAAATTGGCAAAATCCATTCGATATATGATTATGGCAATAAAAGATGTTTTGCACATCAGAGAGGAATCCCCTGTCCCTGACAAGAGGGTACATATGTACAAGGGAAAAAAGCCTGAGGTAACCTTTGAGGGGGTCACACGAGCTGAACGAGTTATGTGAAAAAGCTTGGGAATCTCCAGATAAAAGACTGCAGATTTCCAAAAGGATTCTTATGGCGTATCCTTTCCTATCAATGGATAGGTTACGATGGGAATCCTCCCCTAGGGTGGACAAAGCATTAACACGCTTATCCAAGAAGGTAGCCCTCCCGTCCCAGTATACGGCTACCCTCAAAGAGTCTGCTGACCGCAAACAGGAGATTACCCTGAAGTCCATTTATACACATTCAGGTACCTTACTCAGACCGGCAATTGCGTCGGCCTGGGTGTGTAGTGCTGTAGCGGCATGGACGGATACCTTATCTGAGGGGATGGATACCCTAGATAAGGATACTATTTTATTGACCCTGGGGCATATAAGAGATGCTGTCCTATATATGTGTGTATGCAAACTACAGGTGGTGCTGCAGGGCTCACACCCTTTTACTTGTCTTGTAGAGCAACTCTGGAGCTGTTACTGGGTCCAGCTGCTGCAAGAAATCAGCTTGAATGCTTCAGGGGCTGGGGCATGGCCAACATGAGCCCACACTGATGGGGGGTGGGGGTGTATAAAGCGATTTAGGCGTCATCCAAGCGCAACCCCACAAAGGCCGCCATGCCCTGCGTGACCCTTTTCTCTTTTCATATGCAGACGAGGGTTGCAGCCAACTATGCCCACTGCTTGGATGACATCACCATATTCAAATCCATCTGCTGCAGGCCTTCCCCCAGGAATGCTTGCACTAGTTGCTGCATTTGGTTTGTTGTTTGGGGGTGCTTCAGTATTAGGCAGCCTTCTGCCCTCCCACATTCGTCTGAAAATGTGTTCTCCCTGCAGTTGTTGTCCCCAGATGAGAGTTCCCTTGTGCTGCCTCTGTTGAATCTCCTTAACTTGACAGGGGTGTGCCCGAGCAGCCGCCCTCCACAGCCCTATCCCAACACATACTTATCTTGCATATGAGGTCTCTTGATCATGAAGATAGTTCTCACAGGGTGAGGTTCATCCATTACATTTTAAAGTAGGAAGGTACAAATTACATATTCAAATTACATATATGTGCTGGATTCAAATGTTTTCCCCCCTTCCTTTCTCAATTGTGCCCATCAGCAGCTATTCTAATGTTGCTGCCAATGGGTGTGACACATTAATTTCTTCTGTGGGGTACACTGGACTCCACAAGGATTCACATTGGGGTGTAGAGTAGGATCTTGATCTGAGGCACCAACAGGCTCAAAGCTTTTGACTGTTCCCAAGATGCTCAGCGCCCCCTCCTCTATAACCTCGCTTCCATGAACAGGGAGCTCAGTTTGTAGTTGGTGCCTTCAGTAGCAGGCCACTTAACAGGGGGATGCCTCAGGCAGCCTATTCTTAGCTATTAATTTTGGCAAGAAAAGAAGAACTTTTTTTATAAGAATCTACAAGGGCTGCAGCAGGCTAGGTCTAATAGACTTCTTTACTGCAGCTCCATCACTCCCAATGGCGCAGTATACTCCCGTGCCCCGGTTGCTGGGTCACTGCAGCGGAGGCTCCGGTTTCTTCCTAAGGTCAGTCACACACACACACCGCCCTCCGGGATCACGAGGCCGCTGATGGGGGCGGGCCGTGTGCGCACTGGCGTGGACACTGATTACTGGGCAGCCGCTCCACTAGCCACCAGGGACAGTTAAGGTTGGGGTTTTTTCTCCTATATTAACCCCATTTTGTACTACCCGCAGTGCATTGTGATAGGTAATGGGGCCTGATTCAGGTTGGATCGCAATCCAACTGCAAAAACTGCTAAGAGCATACGCATCCGCCTGCATTTTCTGCGACACTCCGCAGATAATGCGATCGCCTCTGTCTGTGAATCGGTGAAGGGGGGGGTGGGAGGGGGGTCAACAACACTCCATTTCCAAGTCGGAGATGGAGCGGTGCGGGGGCATGGTTTCAAAATGGGGTCGGCAACGGAGAAACAGGAGGTGTGGTCAGAGCAGCTGCATGACATCACATGGGCCGGACTCTGCCAGTGGAGCCCCAGCGTCATGAGGTAGATTTTGTAGAGGCCGGGGAGGACTTCTGTTCCTGGAAACTAGCTGTGTTGTGCAGCTTTATTCCTCTGCCCCTACCTCTGGCAAGAAAGGACGCACCTCGCACTTTCTTGTTTCTTTGTGACCGAAAGGACTGCATTTGATAATGCGGAGCTTTCTTATGCTTTGAGGGAACATAAGGTAAAAAATTTGATTTTCCAACTGTAGCTGTGCGTGTTAATGCTTTGTCCATCCTAGGGGAGGATTTCCATCGTAACCTATCCGTTGATGGAAAAGGATACGCCATAAGAATCCTTTTGGAAATCTGCAGTCTTTTATCTGGAGATTCCCAAGCTTTTTCACATAACTCGTTCAGCTCGTGTGACCCCCTCAAAGGTTACCTCAGGCTTCTTTCCCTTGTACATATGTACCCTCTTGTCAGGGACAGGGGGTTCCTCTGTGATGTGCAAAACATCTTTTATTGCCATAATCATATATCGAATGGATTTTGCCAATTTTGGCTGTAACTTTGCATCATCGTAATCGACACTGGAGTCAGAATCCATGTCGGTATCTGTGTCAACAATCTGGGATAGTGGGCGCTTATGAGACCCTGACAGTCCCTGCAACATAGGATCAGGCATGGGTTGAGACCCTGACTGTCCCAAAGCTTCAGCCTTGTCTAATCTTTTGTACAATGAGTTTACACTAGCATTTAAAGCATTCCACATATCCATCCAATCAGGTGTCAGCGGAGACACCACATTCATTTGCTCCCGCTCCTCTCTAATATAGCCTTCTTCCTCAGACATGTCGATACACGTGTACCGACACACCACACACACAGGGAATGCTTTTTCTGAAGACAGTTTCCCCACAAGGCCCTTTGGAGAGACAGAGAGAGAGTATGCCAGCACACACCCCAGTGCTATATAACCCAGGAATAACACAATAACTTAATGTTTGTCCAGTAGCGCTGCTGTATGTAATTTGCGCCGAATTTTGTGCCCCCCCCTCTTTTCAACCCTCTTCTCTACCGTGGTATAAGCAGGGGAGAGTCCGGGGAGCTTCCTCTCAGCGGTGCTCTGGAGAAAAAATGGCTCTGGTGAGTGCTGAGGGAGAAGCCCCGCCCCCTCGGCGGCGGGCTTCTGTCCCGCTTAAACTGTAAAATTGGCGGGGGCTCATACATATATACAGTGCCCAGCTGTATATATGTTATATTTTTGCCAAAAAGAGGTTTATATTGCTGCCCAGGGTGCCCCCCCTGCGCCCTGCACCCTTACAGTGACCGGAGTATGTGAGGTGTATGGGAGCAATGGCGCACAGCTGCAGTGCTGTGCGTTACCTCAGTGAAGATCATGAACTCTGCGGAGCCCGTCTATCCCCATGGTCCTTACGGAGTCCCCAGCATCCTCTAGGACGTTAGAGAAACTAGGATTTTAATACCTACCGGTAAATCCTTTTCTCTTAGTCTGTAGAGGATGCTGGGCACCCGTCCCAGTGCGTACTGTGTCTGCAGTTATTAAATGGCCCTTAACTCCAGAACATTTATGTGGAGACAACTTTCCTGACTTGACCATCTTCCTTGGACGTTTTCCCCCTGTGTGACTGCTCCCCAGCCTCGGAGGGTTGCATCTGTGGTCCGTAGGATCCAGTGCTGGATCCCGAACCATCGCCCCTCTAGGAGGTGAGAACTGTGCAGCCACCAATGGAGTGAGATTCTGGTCTTGGAAGACAGGATTATCCTCCGGTGCATGTGTAGGTGGGATCCGGACCACTTGTCCAACAGGTCCCACTGGAACACTCTAGCATGGAACCTGCCAAACTGAATGGCCTCGTAGGCCACAACCATCTTCCCCAGCAACCGAATGCATTGATGGATTAACACTCTTGCTGGTTTCAGAATTTGTTTGACCAGACTCTGGATCTCCATAGCCTTTCCCCTGGAAGAAAACCTCTTCTGTGTCCAGTATGACTCCCAAAAACAACTACCGCGTCATTGGGACCAACTGCGATTTTGGCAAGTGTAGGAGCCAACCATGTTGTTGAAGAACTGTCAGGGAGAGTGCAATGTTTTGCACCAACTGGTCCCTGGATCTCACCTTTATCAGGAGATCATCCAAGTACGGGATAATTGTGACTCCTTGCTTGCGAAGGAGAACCATCATTTCCGCCATCACCCTGGTGAAAATCCTCGGAGCCGTGGACAGACCAAACGGCAATGTCTGAAATTGGTAATGACAATCCTGAATTGCAAACCTTAGGTAGCTTGATGCAGTGGCTAAATGGGAACATGTAAGTAGGCATCCTTTATGTCTACCAAAACCATGAAATCTCTTTCCTCCGGACTGGAGATCACTACCCTGAGAGATTCCATCTTGAAATTGAATTTCTTTAGGAAGAAATTGAGGGATTTCAGAATTTAGATTGGTCTGACTGAGCCGTCCGGCTTCGGGACCACGAAGAGGCTTGAATAAAAACCTTCTCCCTGCTGACTAAGGCCGATTTGAACAATCGGTGAGGGGGAACGTCTTGAAACCCCAGTTTGTACCCTTGGGACACTATTTGTAAAACCCACGAGTCCAGGTCCGAATGAATCCAGAACTGACTGAAGAGTTTTAGACGTGCCCCCACTGGTGTGGGCTCCTGCAAGAAAGCCCCAGCGTCACGCAGTGGATTTGGCAGAAGCAGAGGACAATCTCTGCTCCTGCGATCTTGAAGAGGCTACAGACCTCTTCCTTCTCCTTCCTCTACCTGCAAAGAAAGGGGAATCTTAACTTCTTGCATATCTATTGGGCCAAAATGACTGCGGTAGATAATGATGCGTCTTCATCCGTTGAGAGGGAACATAGGGCAAGAAGGTTGGCTTACCTGCGGGAGCTGCCGAGATCAAATTAACTAGGCCGTCGCCAAACAAGGCTTCACCTTCATAGGGAAGAGACTCCCTTTCTTCTTGGAGTCAGCATCAGCATTCCCTTGGTGAATCCACAATGCCCTCCTATCCGAGACTGCCATGAAATTGGCCCGTGAACTCAAGAGTCCTATATCCCTTGCAGTCGTAAGTATGCTGCAGTGTCAACAGGCCAACTAAACCCTCCCCCCTCCTTTTACCCCATCACTTTGTCCAGTCCCTGTTGTCCATACTGTATTGCCATTATTATGCATGTTGCTGTGCTGGCCCTTTTCTGAATGTCCCTGCCACCGCCACCGAAGAGCTGGATAGCCCAGTATGAAAACCACCTGCCGGCCTCACTGACGGTCCGAGTCAAAGGCTCCATTTTTTTTTAAAGATCCCTCTGCCAAGTTAAGGGGGGCTTAAGGGGGCCCCAGAGATATCAGTGTACTGGGGCCCAAGATTTCTGTTGCTGGCCCTGACCCTCAGGGGCGTATCTACCCCTTGGCCAGGATGTCACTTGCCAGGAGCACCATCCAGGTTTCAGTTGTGGGATTAGAGTTCATACAGTAATTAAATGTTTTCATATTGAGAACTACATCTCCCAGCATATACAGTGTGCTGGGGATGCTAACAAGCTTTATTTAAAAGTTTAAAAAAACATTGCTTTTATAATTGCAATGGTTAAAAAGGGAGAGCTATAAATCAATTTATCAGTGAATGATCGCAGTTTGAGCCGTTACATTTTACTGAACCACCTATCCCTCCACACTCACTACCTGTCCTCAGGATACATTTACCATCCCGGCAGATGGTATACCGGCGGTCATTTGACCGATGTTGGAATCCTGACACCACTTGGGAGACTGGTGCCGGCACACAGACAGCCAACATCCCGAAGGTGAGTATTGGAGGGAGGGTTAGGAGTCGGACCAGGGGAGGTGGTGTAAGGGAAGGCACTAGGAGGGGGGGGGTAGCCCTAGCTGCCACCCCCTGAGGGTTAGCCCTATCCGCCACCCCCCCAGAGGGTTAGTATTAGGATTGGGGATCATGTGACCTCTGGAATCCCGAGCGCCGGATGCCATACCCAACCCCCTTTACTTTTTCAGGCATTTCTATCTCTCCTCTCTCTATGGTGTTCCAATTGCCCACTTTCCCTTGTGCTTTACTCTCTCTCTCTCTCTCTCTCTCTCTTTGTTTAGAGCATCAGTTTCTGTAGTCCACTTATACCCTTATTTTTTCCAGTGTTTCACTAACTCTCTGATGTAATGAGGATGTATGGTCTAGAGGGATCAGTAATGCATTGTACTGTATAGAGGCGTCAGGGATGTAGCGTAGGGAATAGAGGTGTCAGGGATGTAGCGTAGGGAATAGAGGCGTCAGGGATGTGGCGTAGGGAATAGAGGCGTCAGGGATGTGGCGTAGGGAATAGAGGCGTCATGGATGTGGCGTAGGGAATAGAGGCGTCAGGGATGTAGCGTAGGAAATAGAGGCGTCAGGGATTTGGCGTAGGGAATAGAGGCGTCAGGGATGTGGCGTAGGGAATAGAGGCGTCAGGGATGTGGCGTAGGGAATAGAGGCATCAGGGATGTGGCGTAGGGAATAGAGGTGTCAGGGATGTAGCGTAGGGAATATAGGCATCAGGGATGTACTAGCAGGTATATAGAGGTCAGTGTACTGTAAAGAGGGGTCAGTAATGCAGTGATGGTTATAGAAAGGTCAGTGATGTAGTGTAGGGTATAGAGGGGTCAGTTATGTAGTGTGGGGTAAAGAGGGGTCAGTAAAGATACTAAGCTGAAGTACTTAGAACACTTCTTGAATTAAGACACAACCTGCAAGAAAAAGTATGCAATATGGGTGAAA
>NW_026968413.1:0-96490 GCF_028390025.1 Pseudophryne corroboree
TCCCAAACGAAGGACACTAGAAAGAAAATTTTAAAGCCTCCTGTTAGGCCATCATCTACACGACATAGCCCTGAATTTTCCAATGCGCAGCTCTTTGCAAAAGAGAGATATTGGCAAGGAAAAGCTGTCTTGTACCATTGCATTTTTCTCCCAAACGAAGGACACTAGAAAGAAAATTTTAAAGCCTCCTGTTAGGCCATCATCTACACGACATAACCCTGAATTTTCCAATGCGCAGCTCTTTGCAAAAGAGAGATATTGGCAAGGAAAAGCTGTCTTGTTCCATTGCATTTTTCTCCCAAACGAAGGACACTAGAAAGAAAATTTTAAAGCCTCCTGTTAGGCCATCATCTACACGACATAGCCCTGAATTTTCCAATGCGCAGCTCTTTGCAAAAGAGAGATATTGGCAAGGAAAAGCTGTCTTGTACCTTTGCATTTTTCTACCAAACGAAGGTCACTAGAAAGAAAATTTTAAAGCCTCCTGTTAGGCCATCATCTACACGACATAGCCCTGAATTTTCCAATGCGTAGCTCTTTGCAAAAGAGAAATATTGGAAAGGAAAAGCTGTCTTGTACCTTTGCATTTTTCTCCCAAACGAAGGGCACTAGAAAGAAAATTTTAAAGCCTCCTGTTAGGCCATCATCTACACGACATAGCCCTGAATTTTCCAATTCGCAGCTCTTTGCAAAAGAGAGATATTGGCAAGGAAAAGCTGTCTTGTACCTTTGCATTTTTCTCCCAAACGAAGGTCACTAGAAAGAAAATTTTAAAGCCTCCTGTTAGGCCATCATCTACACGACATAGCCCTGAATTTTCCAATGCGCAGCTCTTTGCAAAAGAGAGATATTGGCAAGGAAAAGCTGTCTTGTACCTTTGCATTTTTCTCCCAAACGAAGGTCACTAGAAAGAAAATTTTAAAGCCTCCTGTTAGGCCATCATCTACACGACATAGCCCTGAATTTTCCAATGCGCAGCTCTTTGCAAAAGAGAGATATTGGCAAGGAAAAGCTGTCTTGTACCATTGCATTTTTCTCCCAAACGAAGGACACTAGAAAGAAAATTTTAAAGCCTCCTGTTAGGCCATCATCTACACGACATAGCCCTGAATTTTCCAATGCGCAGCTCTTTGCAAAAGAGAGATATTGGCAAGGAAAAGCTGTCTTGTACCTTTGCATTTTTCTCCCAAACGAAGGACACTAGAAAGAAAATTTTAAAGCCTCCTGTTAGGCCATCATCTACACGACATAGCCCTGAATTTTCCAATGCGCAGCTCTTTGCAAAAGAGAGATATTGGCAAGGAAAAGCTGTCTTGTACCATTGCATTTTTCTCCCAAACGAAGGACACTAGAAAGAAAATTTTAAAGCCTCCTGTTAGGCCATCATCTACACGACATAACCCTGAATTTTCCAATGCGCAGCTCTTTGCAAAAGAGAGATATTGGCAAGGAAAAGCTGTCTTGTTCCATTGCATTTTTCTCCCAAACGAAGGACACTAGAAAGAAAATTTTAAAGCCTCCTGTTAGGCCATCATCTACACGACATAGCCCTGAATTTTCCAATGCGCAGCTCTTTGCAAAAGAGAGATATTGGCAAGGAAAAGCTGTCTTGTACCTTTGCATTTTTCTACCAAACGAAGGTCACTAGAAAGAAAATTTTAAAGCCTCCTGTTAGGCCATCATCTACACGACATAGCCCTGAATTTTCCAATGCGTAGCTCTTTGCAAAAGAGAAATATTGGAAAGGAAAAGCTGTCTTGTACCTTTGCATTTTTCTCCCAAACGAAAGACACTAGAAAGAAAATTTTAAAGCCTCCTGTTAGGCCATCATCTACACGACATAGCCCTGAATTTTCCAATGCGCAGCTCTTTGCAAAAGAGAGATATTGGCAAGGAAAAGCTGTCTTGTACCATTGCATTTTTCTCCCAAACGAAGGGCACTAGAAAGAAAATTTTAAAGCCTCCTGTTAGGCCATCATCTACACGACATAGCCCTGAATTTTCCAATGCGCAGCTCTTTGCAAAAGAGAGATATTGGCAAGGAAAAGCTGTCTTGTACCTTTGCATTTTTCTCCCAAACGAAGGTCACTAGAAAGAAAATTTTAAAGCCTCCTGTTAGGCCATCATCTACACGACATAGCCCTGAATTTTCCAATGCGCAGCTCTTTGCAAAAGAGAGATATTGGCAAGGAAAAGCTGTCTTGTACCTTTGCATTTTTCTACCAAACGAAGGTCACTAGAAAGAAAATTTTAAAGCCTCCTGTTAGGCCATCATCTACACGACATAGCCCTGAATTTTCCAATGCGTAGCTCTTTGCAAAAGAGAAATATTGGAAAGGAAAAGCTGTCTTGTACCTTTGCATTTTTCTCCCAAACGAAGGGCACTAGAAAGAAAATTTTAAAGCCTCCTGTTAGGCCATCATCTACACGACATAGCCCTGAATTTTCCAATTCGCAGCTCTTTGCAAAAGAGAGATATTGGCAAGGAAAAGCTGTCTTGTACCTTTGCATTTTTCTCCCAAACGAAGGTCACTAGAAAGAAAATTTTAAAGCCTCCTGTTAGGCCATCATCTACACGACATAGCCCTGAATTTTCCAATGCGCAGCTCTTTGCAAAAGAGAGATATTGGCAAGGAAAAGCTGTCTTGTACCTTTGCATTTTTCTCCCAAACGAAGGTCACTAGAAAGAAAATTTTAAAGCCTCCTGTTAGGCCATCATCTACACGACATAGCCCTGAATTTTCCAATGCGCAGCTCTTTGCAAAAGAGAGATATTGGCAAGGAAAAGCTGTCTTGTACCATTGCATTTTTCTCCCAAACGAAGGACACTAGAAAGAAAATTTTAAAGCCTCCTGTTAGGCCATCATCTACACGACATAGCCCTGAATTTTCCAATGCGCAGCTCTTTGCAAAAGAGAGATATTGGCAAGGAAAAGCTGTCTTGTACCTTTGCATTTTTCTCCCAAACGAAGGACACTAGAAAGAAAATTTTAAAGCCTCCTGTTAGGCCATCATCTACACGACATAGCCCTGAATTTTCCAATGCGCAGCTCTTTGCAAAAGAGAGATATTGGCAAGGAAAAGCTGTCTTGTACCATTGCATTTTTCTCCCAAACGAAGGACACTAGAAAGAAAATTTTAAAGCCTCCTGTTAGGCCATCATCTACACGACATAACCCTGAATTTTCCAATGCGCAGCTCTTTGCAAAAGAGAGATATTGGCAAGGAAAAGCTGTCTTGTTCCATTGCATTTTTCTCCCAAACGAAGGACACTAGAAAGAAAATTTTAAAGCCTCCTGTTAGGCCATCATCTACACGACATAGCCCTGAATTTTCCAATGCGCAGCTCTTTGCAAAAGAGAGATATTGGCAAGGAAAAGCTGTCTTGTACCTTTGCATTTTTCTACCAAACGAAGGTCACTAGAAAGAAAATTTTAAAGCCTCCTGTTAGGCCATCATCTACACGACATAGCCCTGAATTTTCCAATGCGTAGCTCTTTGCAAAAGAGAAATATTGGAAAGGAAAAGCTGTCTTGTACCTTTGCATTTTTCTCCCAAACGAAAGACACTAGAAAGAAAATTTTAAAGCCTCCTGTTAGGCCATCATCTACACGACATAGCCCTGAATTTTCCAATGCGCAGCTCTTTGCAAAAGAGAGATATTGGCAAGGAAAAGCTGTCTTGTACCATTGCATTTTTCTCCCAAACGAAGGGCACTAGAAAGAAAATTTTAAAGCCTCCTGTTAGGCCATCATCTACACGACATAGCCCTGAATTTTCCAATGCGCAGCTCTTTGCAAAAGAGAGATATTGGCAAGGAAAAGCTGTCTTGTACCTTTGCATTTTTCTCCCAAACGAAGGTCACTAGAAAGAAAATTTTAAAGCCTCCTGTTAGGCCATCATCTACACGACATAGCCCTGAATTTTCCAATGCGCAGCTCTTTGCAAAAGAGAGATATTGGCAAGGAAAAGCTGTCTTGTACCTTTGCATTTTTCTCCCAAACGAAGGTCACTAGAAAGAACATTTTAAAGCCTCCTGTTAGGCCATCATCTACACGACATAGCCCTGAATTTTCCAATGCGCAGCTCTTTGCAAAAGAGAGATATTGGCAAGGAAAAGCTGTCTTGTACCTTTGCATTTTTCTCCCAAACGAAGGTCACTAGAAAGAAAATTTTAAAGCCTCCTGTTAGGCCACACGACATAGCCCTGAATTTTCCAATGCGTAGCTCTTTGCAAAAGAGAGATATTGGCAAGGAAAAGCTGTCTTGTACCTTTGCATTTTTCTCCCAAACGAAGGACACTAGAAAGAAAATTTTAAAGCCTCCTGTTAGGCCATCATCTACACGACATAGCCCTGAATTTTCCAATGCGCAGCTCTTTGCAAAAGAGAGATATTGGCAAGGAAAAGCTGTCTTGTACCATTGCATTTTTCTCCCAAACGAAGGACACTAGAAAGAACATTTTAAAGCCTCCTGTTAGGCCATCATCTACACGACATAGCCCTGAATTTTCCAATGCGTAGCTCTTTGCAAAAGAGAGATATTGGCAAGGAAAAGCTGTCTTGTACCTTTGCATTTTTCTCCCAAATGAAGGACACTAGAAAGAAAATTTTAAAGCCTCCTGTTAGGCCATCATCTACACGACATAGCCCTGAATTTTCCAATGCGCAGCTCTTTGCAAAAGAGAGATATTGGCAAGGAAAAGCTGTCTTGTACCATTGCATTTTTCTCCCAAACGAAGGACACTAGAAAGAACATTTTAAAGCCTCCTGTTAGGCCATCATCTACACGACATAGCCCTGAATTTTCCAATGCGCAGCTCTTTGCAAAAGAGAGATATTGGCAAGGAAAAGCTGTCTTGTACCATTGCATTTTTCTCCCAAACGAAGGACACTAGAAAGAACATTTTAAAGCCTCCTGTTAGGCCATCATCTACACGATATAGCCCTAAATTTTCCAATGCGCAGCTCTTTGCAAAAGAGAGATATTGGCAAGGAAAAGCTGTCTTGTACCATTGCATTTTTCTCCCAAACGAAGGACACTAGAAAGAACATTTTAAAGCCTCCTGTTAGGCCATCATCTACACGACATAGCCCTGAATTTTCCAATGCGCAGCTCTTTGCAAAAGAGAGATATTGGCAAGGAAAAGCTGTCTTGTACCTTTGCATTTTTCTCCCAAACGAAGGACACTAGAAAGAAAATTTTAAAGCCTCCTGTTAGGCCATCATCTACACGACATAGCCCTGAATTTTCCAATGCGCAGCTCTTTGCAAAAGAGAGATATTGGCAAGGAAAAGCTGTCTTGTACCATTGCATTTTTCTCCCAAACGAAGGACACTAGAAAGAAAATTTTAAAGCCTCCTGTTAGGCCATCATCTACACGACATAGCCCTGAATTTTCCAATGCGCAGCTCTTTGCAAAAGAGAGATATTGGCAAGGAAAAGCTGTCTTGTACCATTGCATTTTTCTCCCAAACGAAAGACACTAGAAAGAAAATTTTAAAGCCTCCTGTTAGGCCATCATCTACACGACATAGCCCTGAATTTTCCAATGCGCAGCTCTTTGCAAAAGAGAGATATTGGCAAGGAAAAGCTGTCTTGTACCATTGCATTTTTCTCCCAAACGAAGGGCACTAGAAAGAAAATTTTAAAGCCTCCTGTTAGGCCATCATCTACACGACATAGCCCTGAATTTTCCAATGCGCAGCTCTTTGCAAAAGAGAGATATTGGCAAGGAAAAGCTGTCTTGTACCTTTGCATTTTTCTCCCAAACGAAGGTCACTAGAAAGAAAATTTTAAAGCCTCCTGTTAGGCCATCATCTACACGACATAGCCCTGAATTTTCCAATGCGCAGCTCTTTGCAAAAGAGAGATATTGGCAAGGAAAAGCTGTCTTGTACCTTTGCATTTTTCTCCCAAACGAAGGTCACTAGAAAGAACATTTTAAAGCCTCCTGTTAGGCCATCATCTACACGACATAGCCCTGAATTTTCCAATGCGCAGCTCTTTGCAAAAGAGAGATATTGGCAAGGAAAAGCTGTCTTGTACCTTTGCATTTTTCTCCCAAACGAAGGTCACTAGAAAGAAAATTTTAAAGCCTCCTGTTAGGCCACACGACATAGCCCTGAATTTTCCAATGCGTAGCTCTTTGCAAAAGAGAGATATTGGCAAGGAAAAGCTGTCTTGTACCTTTGCATTTTTCTCCCAAACGAAGGACACTAGAAAGAAAATTTTAAAGCCTCCTGTTAGGCCATCATCTACACGACATAGCCCTGAATTTTCCAATGCGCAGCTCTTTGCAAAAGAGAGATATTGGCAAGGAAAAGCTGTCTTGTACCATTGCATTTTTCTCCCAAACGAAGGACACTAGAAAGAACATTTTAAAGCCTCCTGTTAGGCCATCATCTACACGACATAGCCCTGAATTTTCCAATGCGTAGCTCTTTGCAAAAGAGAGATATTGGCAAGGAAAAGCTGTCTTGTACCTTTGCATTTTTCTCCCAAATGAAGGACACTAGAAAGAAAATTTTAAAGCCTCCTGTTAGGCCATCATCTACACGACATAGCCCTGAATTTTCCAATGCGCAGCTCTTTGCAAAAGAGAGATATTGGCAAGGAAAAGCTGTCTTGTACCATTGCATTTTTCTCCCAAACGAAGGACACTAGAAAGAACATTTTAAAGCCTCCTGTTAGGCCATCATCTACACGACATAGCCCTGAATTTTCCAATGCGCAGCTCTTTGCAAAAGAGAGATATTGGCAAGGAAAAGCTGTCTTGTACCATTGCATTTTTCTCCCAAACGAAGGACACTAGAAAGAACATTTTAAAGCCTCCTGTTAGGCCATCATCTACACGATATAGCCCTAAATTTTCCAATGCGCAGCTCTTTGCAAAAGAGAGATATTGGCAAGGAAAAGCTGTCTTGTACCATTGCATTTTTCTCCCAAACGAAGGACACTAGAAAGAACATTTTAAAGCCTCCTGTTAGGCCATCATCTACACGACATAGCCCTGAATTTTCCAATGCGCAGCTCTTTGCAAAAGAGAGATATTGGCAAGGAAAAGCTGTCTTGTACCTTTGCATTTTTCTCCCAAACGAAGGACACTAGAAAGAAAATTTTAAAGCCTCCTGTTAGGCCATCATCTACACGACATAGCCCTGAATTTTCCAATGCGCAGCTCTTTGCAAAAGAGAGATATTGGCAAGGAAAAGCTGTCTTGTACCATTGCATTTTTCTCCCAAACGAAGGACACTAGAAAGAAAATTTTAAAGCCTCCTGTTAGGCCATCATCTACACGACATAGCCCTGAATTTTCCAATGCGCAGCTCTTTGCAAAAGAGAGATATTGGCAAGGAAAAGCTGTCTTGTACCATTGCATTTTTCTCCCAAACGAAGGGCACTAGAAAGAAAATTTTAAAGCCTCCTGTTAGGCCATCATCTACACGACATAGCCCTGAATTTTTTAATGCGCAGCTCTTTGCAAAAGAGAGATATTGGCAAGGAAAAGCTGTCTTGTACCTTTGCATTTTTCTCCCAAACGAAGGGCACTAGAAAGAAAATTTTAAAGCCTCCTGTTAGGCCATCATCTACACGACATAGCCCTGAATTTTCCAATGAGTAGCTCTTTGCAAAAGAGAGATATTGGCAAGGAAAAGCTGTCTTGTACCTTTGCATTTTTCTCCCAAACGAAGGACACTAGAAAGAAATTTTTAAAGCCTCCTGTTAGGCCATCATCTACACGACATAGCTCTGAATTTTCCAATGCGTAGCTCTTTGCAAAAGAGAGATATTGGCAAGGAAAAGCTGTCTTGTACCTTTGCATTTTTCTCCCAAACGAAGGACACTAGAAAGAAAATTTTAAAGCCTCCTGTTAGGCCATCATCTACACGACATAGCCCTGAATTTTCCAATGCGCAGCTCTTTGCAAAAGAGAGATATTGGCAAGGAAAAGCTGTCTTGTACCATTGCATTTTTCTCCCAAACGAAGGACACTAGAAAGAAAATTTGAAAGCCTCCTGTTAGGCCATCATCTACACGACATAGCCCTAAATTTTCCAATGCGCAGCTCTTTGCAAAAGAGAGATATTGGCAAGGAAAAGCTGTCTTGTACCATTGCATTTTTCTCCCAAACGAAGGACACTAGAAAGAACATTTTAAAGCCTCCTGTTAGGCCATCATCTACACGACATAGCCCTGAATTTTCCAATGCGCAGCTCTTTGCAAAAGAGAGATATTGGCAAGGAAAAGCTGTCTTGTACCTTTGCATTTTTCTCCCAAACGAAGGACACTAGACAGAAAATTTTAAAGCCTCCTGTTAGGCCATCATCTACACGACATAGCCCTGAATTTTCCAATGCGCAGCTCTTTGCAAAAGAGAGATATTGGCAAGGAAAAGCTGTCTTGTACCATTGCATTTTTCTCCCAAATGAAGGACACTAGAAAGAAAATTTTAAAGCCTCCTGTTAGGCCATCATCTACACGACATAGCCCTGAATTTTCCAATGCGCAGCTCTTTGCAAAAGAGAGATATTGGCAAGGAAAAGCTGTCTTGTACCATTGCATTTTTCTCCCAAACGAAGGACACTAGAAAGAAAATTTTAAAGCCTCCTGTTAGGCCATCATCTACACGACATAGCCCTGAATTTTCCAATGCGCAGCTCTTTGCAAAAGAGAGATATTGGCAAGGAAAAGCTGTCTTGTACCATTGCATTTTTCTCCCAAACGAAGGACACTAGAAAGAACATTTTAAAGCCTCCTGTTAGGCCATCATCTACACGACATAGCCCTGAATTTTCCAATGCGCAGCTCTTTGCAAAAGAGAGATATTGGCAAGGAAAAGCTGTCTTGTACCTTTGCATTTTTCTCCCAAACGAAGGTCACTAGAAAGAAAATTTTAAAGCCTCCTGTTAGGCCATCATCTACACGACATAGCCCTGAATTTTCCAATGCGTAGCTCTTTGCAAAAGAGAGATATTGGCAAGGAAAAGCTGTCTTGTACCTTTGCATTTTTCTCCCAAACGAAGGACACTAGAAAGAAAATTTTAAAGCCTCCTGTTAGGCCATCATCTACACGACATAGCCCTGAATTTTCCAATGCGTAGCTCTTTGCAAAAGAGAGATATTGGCAAGGAAAAGCTGTCTTGTACCTTTGCATTTTTCTCCCAAACGAAGGACACTAGAAAGAAAATTTTAAAGCCTCCTTTTAGGCCATCATCTACACGACATAGCCCTGAATTTTCCAATGCGCAGCTCTTTGCAAAAGAGAGATATTGGCAAGGAAAAGCTGTCTTGTACCATTGCATTTTTCTCCCAAACGAAGGGCACTAGAAAGAAAATTTTAAAGCCTCCTGTTAGGCCATCATCTACACGACATAGCCCTGAATTTTCCAATGCGCAGCTCTTTGCAAAAGAGAGATATTGGCAAGGAAAAGCTGTATTGTACCTTTGCATTTTTCTCCCAAACGAAGGACACTAGAAAGAAAATTTTAAAGCCTCCTGTTAGGCCATCATCTACACGACATAGCCCTGAATTTTCCAATGCGCAGCTCTTTGCAAAAGAGAGATATTGGCAAGGAAAAGCTGTCTTGTACCATTGCATTTTTCTCCCAAACGAAGGACACTAGAAAGAAAATTTTAAAGCCTCCTGTTAGGCCATCATCTACACGACATAGCCCTGAATTTTCCAATGCGCAGCTCTTTGCAAAAGAGAGATATTGGCAAGGAAAAGCTGTCTTGTACCATTGCATTTTTCTCCCAAACGAAGGGCACTAGAAAGAAAATTTTAAAGCCTCCTGTTAGGCCATCATCTACACGACATAGCCCTGAATTTTTTAATGCGCAGCTCTTTGCAAAAGAGAGATATTGGCAAGGAAAAGCTGTCTTGTACCTTTGCATTTTTCTCCCAAACGAAGGGCACTAGAAAGAAAATTTTAAAGCCTCCTGTTAGGCCATCATCTACACGACATAGCCCTGAATTTTCCAATGAGTAGCTCTTTGCAAAAGAGAGATATTGGCAAGGAAAAGCTGTCTTGTACCTTTGCATTTTTCTCCCAAACGAAGGACACTAGAAAGAAAATTTTAAAGCCTCCTGTTAGGCCATCATCTACACGACATAGCCCTGAATTTTCCAATGCGTAGCTCTTTGCAAAAGAGAGATATTGGCAAGGAAAAGCTGTCTTGTACCTTTGCATTTTTCTCCCAAACGAAGGACACTAGAAAGAAAATTTTAAAGCCTCCTGTTAGGCCATCATCTACACGACATAGCCCTGAATTTTCCAATGCGCAGCTCTTTGCAAAAGAGAGATATTGGCAAGGAAAAGCTGTCTTGTACCATTGCATTTTTCTCCCAAACGAAGGACACTAGAAAGAACATTTTAAAGCCTCCTGTTAGGCCATCATCTACACGACATAGCCCTGAATTTTCCAATGCGCAGCTCTTTGCAAAAGAGAGATATTGGCAAGGAAAAGCTGTCTTGTACCTTTGCATTTTTCTCCCAAATGAAGGACACTAGAAAGAAAATTTTAAAGCCTCCTGTTAGGCCATCATCTACACGACATAGCCCTGAATTTTCCAATGCGCAGCTCTTTGCAAAAGAGAGATATTGGCAAGGAAAAGCTGTCTTGTACCATTGCATTTTTCTCCCAAACGAAGGACACTAGAAAGAAAATTTTAAAGCCTCCTGTTAGGCCATCATCTACACGACATAGCCCTGAATTTTCCAATGCGCAGCTCTTTGCAAAAGAGAGATATTGGCAAGGAAAAGCTGTCTTGTACCATTGCATTTTTCTCCCAAACGAAGGACACTAGAAAGAAAATTTTAAAGCCTCCTGTTAGGCCATCATCTACACGACATAGCCCTGAATTTTCCAATGCGCAGCTCTTTGCAAAAGAGAGATATTGGCAAGGAAAAGCTGTCTTGTACCATTGCATTTTTCTCCCAAACGAAGGACACTAGAAAGAACATTTTAAAGCCTCCTGTTAGGCCATCATCTACACGACATAGCCCTGAATTTTCCAATGCGCAGCTCTTTGCAAAAGAGAGATATTGGCAAGGAAAAGCTGTCTTGTACCTTTGCATTTTTCTCCCAAACGAAGGACACTAGAAAGAAAATTTTAAAGCCTCCTGTTAGGCCATCATCTACACGACATAGCCCTGAATTTTCCAATGCGCAGCTCTTTGCAAAAGAGAGATATTGGCAAGGAAAAGCTGTCTTGTACCATAGCATTTTTCTCCCAAACGAAGGACACTAGAAAGAAAATTTTAAAGCCTCCTTTTAGGCCATCATCTACACGACATAGCCCTGAATTTTCCAATGCGCAGCTCTTTGCAAAAGAGAGATATTGGCAAGGAAAAGCTGTCTTGTACCATTGCATTTTTCTCCCAAACGAAGGACACTAGAAAGAACATTTTAAAGCCTCCTGTTAGGCCATCATCTACACGACATAGCCCTGAATTTTCCAATGCGCAGCTCTTTGCAAAAGAGAGATATTGGCAAGGAAAAGCTGTCTTGTACCATTGCATTTTTCTCCCAAACGAAGGACACTAGAAAGAACATTTTAAAGCCTCCTGTTAGGCCATCATCTACACGACATAGCCCTAAATTTTCCAATGCGCAGCTCTTTGCAAAAGAGAGATATTGGCAAGGAAAAGCTGTCTTGTACCATTGCATTTTTCTCCCAAACGAAGGACACTAGAAAGAACATTTTAAAGCCTCCTGTTAGGCCATCATCTACACGACATAGCCCTGAATTTTCCAATGCGCAGCTCTTTGCAAAAGAGAGATATTGGCAAGGAAAAGCTGTCTTGTACCTTTGCATTTTTCTCCCAAACGAAGGACACTAGAAAGAAAATTTTAAAGCCTCCTGTTAGGCCATCATCTACACGACATAGCCCTGAATTTTCCAATGCGCAGCTCTTTGCAAAAGAGAGATATTGGCAAGGAAAAGCTGTCTTGTACCATTGCATTTTTCTCCCAAACGAAGGACACTAGAAAGAAAATTTTAAAGCCTCCTGTTAGGCCATCATCTACACGACATAGCCCTGAATTTTCCAATGCGCAGCTCTTTGCAAAAGAGAGATATTGGCAAGGAAAAGCTGTCTTGTACCATTGCATTTTTCTCCCAAACGAAGGGCACTAGAAAGAAAATTTTAAAGCCTCCTGTTAGGCCATCATCTACACGACATAGCCCTGAATTTTTTAATGCGCAGCTCTTTGCAAAAGAGAGATATTGGCAAGGAAAAGCTGTCTTGTACCTTTGCATTTTTCTCCCAAACGAAGGGCACTAGAAAGAAAATTTTAAAGCCTCCTGTTAGGCCATCATCTACACGACATAGCCCTAAATTTTCCAATGCGCAGCTCTTTGCAAAAGAGAGATATTGGCAAGGAAAAGCTGTCTTGTACCATTGCATTTTTCTCCCAAACGAAGGACACTAGAAAGAACATTTTAAAGCCTCCTGTTAGGCCATCATCTACACGACATAGCCCTGAATTTTCCAATGCGCAGCTCTTTGCAAAAGAGAGATATTGGCAAGGAAAAGCTGTCTTGTACCTTTGCATTTTTCTCCCAAACGAAGGACACTAGAAAGAAAATTTTAAAGCCTCCTGTTAGGCCATCATCTACACGACATAGCCCTGAATTTTCCAATGCGCAGCTCTTTGCAAAAGAGAGATATTGGCAAGGAAAAGCTGTCTTGTACCATTGCATTTTTCTCCCAAACGAAGGACACTAGAAAGAAAATTTTAAAGCCTCCTGTTAGGCCATCATCTACACGACATAGCCCTGAATTTTCCAATGCGCAGCTCTTTGCAAAAGAGAGATATTGGCAAGGAAAAGCTGTCTTGTACCTTTGCATTTTTCTCCCAAACGAAGGGCACTAGAAAGAAAATTTTAAAGCCTCCTGTTAGGCCATCATCTACACGACATAGCCCTGAATTTTCCAATGAGTAGCTCTTTGCAAAAGAGAGATATCGGCAAGGAAAAGCTGTCTTGTACCATTGCATTTTTCTCCCAAACGAAGGACACTAGAAAGAACATTTTAAAGCCTCCTGTTAGGCCATCATCTACACGACATAGCCCTGAATTTTCCAATGCGCAGCTCTTTGCAAAAGAGAGATATTGGCAAGGAAAAGCTGTCTTGTACCTTTGCATTTTTCTCCCAAACGAAGGACACTAGACAGAAAATTTTAAAGCCTCCTGTTAGGCCATCATCTACACGACATAGCCCTGAATTTTCCAATGCGCAGCTCTTTGCAAAAGAGAGATATTGGCAAGGAAAAGCTGTCTTGTACCATTGCATTTTTCTCCCAAATGAAGGACACTAGAAAGAAAATTTTAAAGCCTCCTGTTAGGCCATCATCTACACGACATAGCCCTGAATTTTCCAATGCGCAGCTCTTTGCAAAAGAGAGATATTGGCAAGGAAAAGCTGTCTTGTACCATTGCATTTTTCTCCCAAACGAAGGACACTAGAAAGAAAATTTTAAAGCCTCCTGTTAGGCCATCATCTACACGACATAGCCCTGAATTTTCCAATGCGCAGCTCTTTGCAAAAGAGAGATATTGGCAAGGAAAAGCTGTCTTGTACCATTGCATTTTTCTCCCAAACGAAGGACACTAGAAAGAACATTTTAAAGCCTCCTGTTAGGCCATCATCTACACGACATAGCCCTGAATTTTCCAATGCGCAGCTCTTTGCAAAAGAGAGATATTGGCAAGGAAAAGCTGTCTTGTACCTTTGCATTTTTCTCCCAAACGAAGGTCACTAGAAAGAAAATTTTAAAGCCTCCTGTTAGGCCATCATCTACACGACATAGCCCTGAATTTTCCAATGCGTAGCTCTTTGCAAAAGAGAGATATTGGCAAGGAAAAGCTGTCTTGTACCTTTGCATTTTTCTCCCAAACGAAGGACACTAGAAAGAAAATTTTAAAGCCTCCTGTTAGGCCATCATCTACACGACATAGCCCTGAATTTTCCAATGCGTAGCTCTTTGCAAAAGAGAGATATTGGCAAGGAAAAGCTGTCTTGTACCTTTGCATTTTTCTCCCAAACGAAGGACACTAGAAAGAAAATTTTAAAGCCTCCTTTTAGGCCATCATCTACACGACATAGCCCTGAATTTTCCAATGCGCAGCTCTTTGCAAAAGAGAGATATTGGCAAGGAAAAGCTGTCTTGTACCATTGCATTTTTCTCCCAAACGAAGGGCACTAGAAAGAAAATTTTAAAGCCTCCTGTTAGGCCATCATCTACACGACATAGCCCTGAATTTTCCAATGCGCAGCTCTTTGCAAAAGAGAGATATTGGCAAGGAAAAGCTGTATTGTACCTTTGCATTTTTCTCCCAAACGAAGGACACTAGAAAGAAAATTTTAAAGCCTCCTGTTAGGCCATCATCTACACGACATAGCCCTGAATTTTCCAATGCGCAGCTCTTTGCAAAAGAGAGATATTGGCAAGGAAAAGCTGTCTTGTACCATTGCATTTTTCTCCCAAACGAAGGACACTAGAAAGAAAATTTTAAAGCCTCCTGTTAGGCCATCATCTACACGACATAGCCCTGAATTTTCCAATGCGCAGCTCTTTGCAAAAGAGAGATATTGGCAAGGAAAAGCTGTCTTGTACCATTGCATTTTTCTCCCAAACGAAGGGCACTAGAAAGAAAATTTTAAAGCCTCCTGTTAGGCCATCATCTACACGACATAGCCCTGAATTTTTTAATGCGCAGCTCTTTGCAAAAGAGAGATATTGGCAAGGAAAAGCTGTCTTGTACCTTTGCATTTTTCTCCCAAACGAAGGGCACTAGAAAGAAAATTTTAAAGCCTCCTGTTAGGCCATCATCTACACGACATAGCCCTGAATTTTCCAATGAGTAGCTCTTTGCAAAAGAGAGATATTGGCAAGGAAAAGCTGTCTTGTACCTTTGCATTTTTCTCCCAAACGAAGGACACTAGAAAGAAAATTTTAAAGCCTCCTGTTAGGCCATCATCTACACGACATAGCCCTGAATTTTCCAATGCGTAGCTCTTTGCAAAAGAGAGATATTGGCAAGGAAAAGCTGTCTTGTACCTTTGCATTTTTCTCCCAAACGAAGGACACTAGAAAGAAAATTTTAAAGCCTCCTGTTAGGCCATCATCTACACGACATAGCCCTGAATTTTCCAATGCGCAGCTCTTTGCAAAAGAGAGATATTGGCAAGGAAAAGCTGTCTTGTACCATTGCATTTTTCTCCCAAACGAAGGACACTAGAAAGAACATTTTAAAGCCTCCTGTTAGGCCATCATCTACACGACATAGCCCTGAATTTTCCAATGCGCAGCTCTTTGCAAAAGAGAGATATTGGCAAGGAAAAGCTGTCTTGTACCTTTGCATTTTTCTCCCAAATGAAGGACACTAGAAAGAAAATTTTAAAGCCTCCTGTTAGGCCATCATCTACACGACATAGCCCTGAATTTTCCAATGCGCAGCTCTTTGCAAAAGAGAGATATTGGCAAGGAAAAGCTGTCTTGTACCATTGCATTTTTCTCCCAAACGAAGGACACTAGAAAGAAAATTTTAAAGCCTCCTGTTAGGCCATCATCTACACGACATAGCCCTGAATTTTCCAATGCGCAGCTCTTTGCAAAAGAGAGATATTGGCAAGGAAAAGCTGTCTTGTACCATTGCATTTTTCTCCCAAACGAAGGACACTAGAAAGAAAATTTTAAAGCCTCCTGTTAGGCCATCATCTACACGACATAGCCCTGAATTTTCCAATGCGCAGCTCTTTGCAAAAGAGAGATATTGGCAAGGAAAAGCTGTCTTGTACCATTGCATTTTTCTCCCAAACGAAGGACACTAGAAAGAACATTTTAAAGCCTCCTGTTAGGCCATCATCTACACGACATAGCCCTGAATTTTCCAATGCGCAGCTCTTTGCAAAAGAGAGATATTGGCAAGGAAAAGCTGTCTTGTACCTTTGCATTTTTCTCCCAAACGAAGGACACTAGAAAGAAAATTTTAAAGCCTCCTGTTAGGCCATCATCTACACGACATAGCCCTGAATTTTCCAATGCGCAGCTCTTTGCAAAAGAGAGATATTGGCAAGGAAAAGCTGTCTTGTACCATAGCATTTTTCTCCCAAACGAAGGACACTAGAAAGAAAATTTTAAAGCCTCCTTTTAGGCCATCATCTACACGACATAGCCCTGAATTTTCCAATGCGCAGCTCTTTGCAAAAGAGAGATATTGGCAAGGAAAAGCTGTCTTGTACCATTGCATTTTTCTCCCAAACGAAGGACACTAGAAAGAACATTTTAAAGCCTCCTGTTAGGCCATCATCTACACGACATAGCCCTGAATTTTCCAATGCGCAGCTCTTTGCAAAAGAGAGATATTGGCAAGGAAAAGCTGTCTTGTACCATTGCATTTTTCTCCCAAACGAAGGACACTAGAAAGAACATTTTAAAGCCTCCTGTTAGGCCATCATCTACACGACATAGCCCTAAATTTTCCAATGCGCAGCTCTTTGCAAAAGAGAGATATTGGCAAGGAAAAGCTGTCTTGTACCATTGCATTTTTCTCCCAAACGAAGGACACTAGAAAGAACATTTTAAAGCCTCCTGTTAGGCCATCATCTACACGACATAGCCCTGAATTTTCCAATGCGCAGCTCTTTGCAAAAGAGAGATATTGGCAAGGAAAAGCTGTCTTGTACCTTTGCATTTTTCTCCCAAACGAAGGACACTAGAAAGAAAATTTTAAAGCCTCCTGTTAGGCCATCATCTACACGACATAGCCCTGAATTTTCCAATGCGCAGCTCTTTGCAAAAGAGAGATATTGGCAAGGAAAAGCTGTCTTGTACCATTGCATTTTTCTCCCAAACGAAGGACACTAGAAAGAAAATTTTAAAGCCTCCTGTTAGGCCATCATCTACACGACATAGCCCTGAATTTTCCAATGCGCAGCTCTTTGCAAAAGAGAGATATTGGCAAGGAAAAGCTGTCTTGTACCATTGCATTTTTCTCCCAAACGAAGGGCACTAGAAAGAAAATTTTAAAGCCTCCTGTTAGGCCATCATCTACACGACATAGCCCTGAATTTTTTAATGCGCAGCTCTTTGCAAAAGAGAGATATTGGCAAGGAAAAGCTGTCTTGTACCTTTGCATTTTTCTCCCAAACGAAGGGCACTAGAAAGAAAATTTTAAAGCCTCCTGTTAGGCCATCATCTACACGACATAGCCCTAAATTTTCCAATGCGCAGCTCTTTGCAAAAGAGAGATATTGGCAAGGAAAAGCTGTCTTGTACCATTGCATTTTTCTCCCAAACGAAGGACACTAGAAAGAACATTTTAAAGCCTCCTGTTAGGCCATCATCTACACGACATAGCCCTGAATTTTCCAATGCGCAGCTCTTTGCAAAAGAGAGATATTGGCAAGGAAAAGCTGTCTTGTACCTTTGCATTTTTCTCCCAAACGAAGGACACTAGAAAGAAAATTTTAAAGCCTCCTGTTAGGCCATCATCTACACGACATAGCCCTGAATTTTCCAATGCGCAGCTCTTTGCAAAAGAGAGATATTGGCAAGGAAAAGCTGTCTTGTACCATTGCATTTTTCTCCCAAACGAAGGACACTAGAAAGAAAATTTTAAAGCCTCCTGTTAGGCCATCATCTACACGACATAGCCCTGAATTTTCCAATGCGCAGCTCTTTGCAAAAGAGAGATATTGGCAAGGAAAAGCTGTCTTGTACCATTGCATTTTTCTCCCAAACGAAGGGCACTAGAAAGAAAATTTTAAAGCCTCCTGTTAGGCCATCATCTACACGACATAGCCCTGAATTTTCCAATGCGCAGCTCTTTGCAAAAGAGAGATATTGGCAAGGAAAAGCTGTCTTGTACCTTTGCATTTTTCTCCCAAACGAAGGGCACTAGAAAGAAAATTTTAAAGCCTCCTGTTAGGCCATCATCTACACGACATAGCCCTGAATTTTCCAATGAGTAGCTCTTTGCAAAAGAGAGATATTGGCAAGGAAAAGCTGTCTTGTACCTTTGCATTTTTCTCCCAAACGAAGGACACTAGAAAGAAATTTTTAAAGCCTCCTGTTAGGCCATCATCTACACGACATAGCTCTGAATTTTCCAATGCGTAGCTCTTTGCAAAAGAGAGATATTGGCAAGGAAAAGCTGTCTTGTACCTTTGCATTTTTCTCCCAAACGAAGGACACTAGAAAGAAAATTTTAAAGCCTCCTGTTAGGCCATCATCTACACGACATAGCCCTGAATTTTCCAATGCGCAGCTCTTTGCAAAAGAGAGATATTGGCAAGGAAAAGCTGTCTTGTACCATTGCATTTTTCTCCCAAACGAAGGACACTAGAAAGAAAATTTTAAAGCCTCCTGTTAGGCCATCATCTACACGACATAGCCCTAAATTTTCCAATGCGCAGCTCTTTGCAAAAGAGAGATATTGGCAAGGAAAAGCTGTCTTGTACCATTGCATTTTTCTCCCAAACGAAGGACACTAGAAAGAACATTTTAAAGCCTCCTGTTAGGCCATCATCTACACGACATAGCCCTGAATTTTCCAATGCGCAGCTCTTTGCAAAAGAGAGATATTGGCAAGGAAAAGCTGTCTTGTACCTTTGCATTTTTCTCCCAAACGAAGGACACTAGACAGAAAATTTTAAAGCCTCCTGTTAGGCCATCATCTACACGACATAGCCCTGAATTTTCCTATGCGCAGCTCTTTGCAAAAGAGAGATATTGGCAAGGAAAAGCTGTCTTGTACCATTGCATTTTTCTCCCAAATGAAGGACACTAGAAAGAAAATTTTAAAGCCTCCTGTTAGGCCATCATCTACACGACATAGCCCTGAATTTTCCAATGCGCAGCTCTTTGCAAAAGAGAGATATTGGCAAGGAAAAGCTGTCTTGTACCATTGCATTTTTCTCCCAAACGAAGGACACTAGAAAGAAAATTTTAAAGCCTCCTGTTAGGCCATCATCTACACGACATAGCCCTGAATTTTCCAATGCGCAGCTCTTTGCAAAAGAGAGATATTGGCAAGGAAAAGCTGTCTTGTACCATTGCATTTTTCTCCCAAACGAAGGACACTAGAAAGAACATTTTAAAGCCTCCTGTTAGGCCATCATCTACACGACATAGCCCTGAATTTTCCAATGCGCAGCTCTTTGCAAAAGAGAGATATTGGCAAGGAAAAGCTGTCTTGTACCTTTGCATTTTTCTCCCAAACGAAGGTCACTAGAAAGAAAATTTTAAAGCCTCCTGTTAGGCCATCATCTACACGACATAGCCCTGAATTTTCCAATGCGTAGCTCTTTGCAAAAGAGAGATATTGGCAAGGAAAAGCTGTCTTGTACCTTTGCATTTTTCTCCCAAACGAAGGACACTAGAAAGAAAATTTTAAAGCCTCCTGTTAGGCCATCATCTACACGACATAGCCCTGAATTTTCCAATGCGTAGCTCTTTGCAAAAGAGAGATATTGGCAAGGAAAAGCTGTCTTGTACCTTTGCATTTTTCTCCCAAACGAAGGACACTAGAAAGAAAATTTTAAAGCCTCCTTTTAGGCCATCATCTACACGACATAGCCCTGAATTTTCCAATGCGCAGCTCTTTGCAAAAGAGAGATATTGGCAAGGAAAAGCTGTCTTGTACCATTGCATTTTTCTCCCAAACGAAGGGCACTAGAAAGAAAATTTTAAAGCCTCCTGTTAGGCCATCATCTACACGACATAGCCCTGAATTTTCCAATGCGCAGCTCTTTGCAAAAGAGAGATATTGGCAAGGAAAAGCTGTATTGTACCTTTGCATTTTTCTCCCAAACGAAGGACACTAGAAAGAAAATTTTAAAGCCTCCTGTTAGGCCATCATCTACACGACATAGCCCTGAATTTTCCAATGCGCAGCTCTTTGCAAAAGAGAGATATTGGCAAGGAAAAGCTGTCTTGTACCATTGCATTTTTCTCCCAAACGAAGGACACTAGAAAGAAAATTTTAAAGCCTCCTGTTAGGCCATCATCTACACGACATAGCCCTGAATTTTCCAATGCGCAGCTCTTTGCAAAAGAGAGATATTGGCAAGGAAAAGCTGTCTTGTACCATTGCATTTTTCTCCCAAACGAAGGGCACTAGAAAGAAAATTTTAAAGCCTCCTGTTAGGCCATCATCTACACGACATAGCCCTGAATTTTTTAATGCGCAGCTCTTTGCAAAAGAGAGATATTGGCAAGGAAAAGCTGTCTTGTACCTTTGCATTTTTCTCCCAAACGAAGGGCACTAGAAAGAAAATTTTAAAGCCTCCTGTTAGGCCATCATCTACACGACATAGCCCTGAATTTTCCAATGCGTAGCTCTTTGCAAAAGAGAGATATTGGCAAGGAAAAGCTGTCTTGTACCTTTGCATTTTTCTCCCAAACGAAGGACACTAGAAAGAAAATTTTAAAGCCTCCTGTTAGGCCATCATCTACACGACATAGCCCTGAATTTTCCAATGCGTAGCTCTTTGCAAAAGAGAGATATTGGCAAGGAAAAGCTGTCTTGTACCTTTGCATTTTTCTCCCAAACGAAGGACACTAGAAAGAAAATTTTAAAGCCTCCTGTTAGGCCATCATCTACACGACATAGCCCTGAATTTTCCAATGCGCAGCTCTTTGCAAAAGAGAGATATTGGCAAGGAAAAGCTGTCTTGTACCATTGCATTTTTCTCCCAAACGAAGGACACTAGAAAGAACATTTTAAAGCCTCCTGTTAGGCCATCATCTACACGACATAGCCCTGAATTTTCCAATGCGCAGCTCTTTGCAAAAGAGAGATATTGGCAAGGAAAAGCTGTCTTGTACCTTTGCATTTTTCTCCCAAACGAAGGACACTAGAAAGAAAATTTTAAAGCCTCCTGTTAGGCCATCATCTACACGACATAGCCCTGAATTTTCCAATGCGCAGCTCTTTGCAAAAGAGAGATATTGGCAAGGAAAAGCTGTCTTGTACCATTGCATTTTTCTCCCAAACGAAGGACACTAGAAAGAAAATTTTAAAGCCTCCTGTTAGGCCATCATCTACACGACATAGCCCTGAATTTTCCAATGCGCAGCTCTTTGCAAAAGAGAGATATTGGCAAGGAAAAGCTGTCTTGTACCATTGCATTTTTCTCCCAAACGAAGGACACTAGAAAGAAAATTTTAAAGCCTCCTGTTAGGCCATCATCTACACGACATAGCCCTGAATTTTCCAATGCGCAGCTCTTTGCAAAAGAGAGATATTGGCAAGGAAAAGCTGTCTTGTACCATTGCATTTTTCTCCCAAACGAAGGACACTAGAAAGAACATTTTAAAGCCTCCTGTTAGGCCATCATCTACACGACATAGCCCTGAATTTTCCAATGCGCAGCTCTTTGCAAAAGAGAGATATTGGCAAGGAAAAGCTGTCTTGTACCTTTGCATTTTTCTCCCAAACGAAGGTCACTAGAAAGAAAATTTTAAAGCCTCCTGTTAGGCCATCATCTACACGACATAGCCCTGAATTTTCCAATGCGTAGCTCTTTGCAAAAGAGAGATATTGGCAAGGAAAAGCTGTCTTGTACCTTTGCATTTTTCTCCCAAACGAAGGACACTAGAAAGAAAATTTTAAAGCCTCCTGTTAGGCCATCATCTACACGACATAGCCCTGAATTTTCCAATGCGTAGCTCTTTGCAAAAGAGAGATATTGGCAAGGAAAAGCTGTCTTGTACCTTTGCATTTTTCTCCCAAACGAAGGACACTAGAAAGAAAATTTTAAAGCCTCCTTTTAGGCCATCATCTACACGACATAGCCCTGAATTTTCCAATGCGCAGCTCTTTGCAAAAGAGAGATATTGGCAAGGAAAAGCTGTCTTGTACCATTGCATTTTTCTCCCAAACGAAGGGCACTAGAAAGAAAATGTTAAAGCCTCCTGTTAGGCCATCATCTACACGACATAGCCCTGAATTTTCCAATGCGCAGCTCTTTGCAAAAGAGAGATATTGGCAAGGAAAAGCTGTCTTGTACCATTGCATTTTTCTCCCAAACGAAGGACACTAGAAAGAAAATTTTAAAGCCTCCTGTTAGGCCATCATCTACACGACATAGCCCTGAATTTTCCAATGCGCAGCTCTTTGCAAAAGAGAGATATTGGCAAGGAAAAGCTGTCTTGTACCTTTGCATTTTTCTCCCAAACGAAGGACACTAGAAAGAAAATTTTAAAGCCTCCTGTTAGGCCATCATCTACACGACATAGCCCTGAATTTTCCAATGCGCAGCTCTTTGCAAAAGAGAGATATTGGCAAGGAAAAGCTGTCTTGTACCATTGCATTTTTCTCCCAAACGAAGGACACTAGAAAGAAAATTTTAAAGCCTCCTGTTAGGCCATCATCTACACGACATAACCCTGAATTTTCCAATGCGCAGCTCTTTGCAAAAGAGAGATATTGGCAAGGAAAAGCTGTCTTGTTCCATTGCATTTTTCTCCCAAACGAAGGACACTAGAAAGAAAATTTTAAAGCCTCCTGTTAGGCCATCATCTACACGACATAGCCCTGAATTTTCCAATGCGCAGCTCTTTGCAAAAGAGAGATATTGGCAAGGAAAAGCTGTCTTGTACCTTTGCATTTTTCTACCAAACGAAGGTCACTAGAAAGAAAATTTTAAAGCCTCCTGTTAGGCCATCATCTACACGACATAGCCCTGAATTTTCCAATGCGTAGCTCTTTGCAAAAGAGAAATATTGGAAAGGAAAAGCTGTCTTGTACCTTTGCATTTTTCTCCCAAACGAAAGACACTAGAAAGAAAATTTTAAAGCCTCCTGTTAGGCCATCATCTACACGACATAGCCCTGAATTTTCCAATGCGCATCTCTTTGCAAAAGAGAGATATTGGCAAGGAAAAGCTGTCTTGTACCTTTGCATTTTTCTCCCAAACGAAGGTCACTAGAAAGAAAATTTTAAAGCCTCCTATTAGGCCATCATCTACACGACATAGCCCTGAATTTTCCAATGCGCAGCTCTTTGCAAAAGAGAGATATTAGCAAGGAAAAGCTGTCTTGTACCTTTACATTTTTCTCCCAAACGAAGGTCACTAGAAAGAAAATTTTAAAGCCTCCTGTTAGGCCATCATCTACACGACATAGCCCTGAATTTTCCAATGCGTAGCTCTTTGCAAAAGAGAGATATTGGCAAGGAAAAGCTGTCTTGTACCTTTGCATTTTTCTCCCAAACGAAGGACACTAGAAAGAAAATTTTAAAGCCTCCTGTTAGGCCATCATCTACACGACATAGCCCTGAATTTTCCAATGCGCAGCTCTTTGCAAAAGAGAGATATTGGCAAGGAAAAGCTGTCTTGTACCATTGCATTTTTCTCCCAAACGAAGGGCACTAGAAAGAAAATTTTAAAGCCTCCTGTTAGGCCATCATCTACACGACATAGCCCTGAATTTTCCAATGCGCAGCTCTTTGCAAAAGAGAGATATTGGCAAGGAAAAGCTGTCTTGTACCATTGCATTTTTCTCCCAAACGAAGGACACTAGAAAGAACATTTTAAAGCCTCCTGTTAGGCCATCATCTACACGACATAGCCCTGAATTTTCCAATGCGCAGCTCTTTGCAAAAGAGAGATATTGGCAAGGAAAAGCTGTCTTGTACCTTTGCATTTTTCTCCCAAACGAAGGTCACTAGAAAGAAAATTTTAAAGCCTCCTGTTAGGCCATCATCTACACGACATAGCCCTGAATTTTCCAATGCGCAGCTCTTTGCAAAAGAGAGATATTGGCAAGGAAAAGCTGTCTTGTACCTTTGCATTTTTCTCCCAAACGAAGGACACTAGAAAGAAAATTTTAAAGCCTCCTGTTAGGCCATCATCTACACGACATAGCCCTGAATTTTCCAATGCGCAGCTCTTTGCAAAAGAGAGATATTGGCAAGGAAAAGCTGTCTTGTACCATTGCATTTTTCTCCCAAACGAAGGTCACTAGAAAGAAAATTTTAAAGCCTCCTGTTAGGCCATCATCTACACGACATAGCCCTGAATTTTCCAATGCGTAGCTCTTTGCAAAAGAGAGATATTGGCAAGGAAAAGCTGTCTTGTACCTTTGCATTTTTCTCCCAAACGAAGGTCACTAGAAAGAAAATTTTAAAGCCTCCTGTTAGGCCATCATCTACACGACATAGCCCTGAATTTTCCAATGCGCAGCTCTTTGCAAAAGAGAGATATTGGCAAGGAAAAGCTGTCTTGTACCATTGCATTTTTCTCCCAAACGAAGGACACTAGAAAGAACATTTTAAAGCCTCCTGTTAGGCCATCGTCTACACGACATAGCCCTGAATTTTACAATGCGCAGCTCTTTGCAAAAGAGAGATATTGGCAAGGAAAAGCTGTCTTGCACCTTTGCATTTTTCTCCCAAACGAAGGTCACTAGAAAGAAAATTTTAAAGCCTCCTGTTAGGCCATCATCTACACGACATAGCCCTGAATTTTCCAATGCGTAGCTCTTTGCAAAAGAGAGATATTGGCAAGGAAAAGCTGTCTTGTACCTTTGCATTTTTCTCCCAAACGAAGGACACTAGAAAGAAAATTTTAAAGCCTCCTGTTAGGCCATCATCTACACGACATAGCCCTGAATTTTCCAATGCGCAGCTCTTTGCAAAAGAGAGATATTGGCAAGGAAAAGCTGTCTTGTACCATTGCATTTTTCTCCCAAACGAAGGTCACTAGAAAGAAAATTTTAAAGCCTCCTGTTAGGCCATCATCTACACGACATAGCCCTGAATTTTCCAATGCGTAGCTCTTTGCAAAAGAGAGATATTGGCAAGGAAAAGCTGTCTTGTACCTTTGCATTTTTCTCCCAAACGAAGGACACTAGAAAGAAAATTTTAAAGCCTCCTGTTAGGCCATCATCTACACGACATAGCCCTGAATTTTCCAATGCGCAGCTCTTTACAAAAGAGAGATATTGGCAAGGAAAAGCTGTCTTGTACCATTGCATTTTTCTCCCAAACGAAGGACACTAGAAAGAAAATTTTAAAGCCTCCTGTTAGGCCATCATCTACACGACATAGCCCTGAATTTTCCAATGCGCAGCTCTTTGCAAAAGAGAGATATTGGCAAGGAAAAGCTGTCTTGTACCATTGCATTTTTCTCCCAAACGAAGGACACTAGAAAGAACATTTTAAAGCCTCCTGTTAGGCCATCATCTACACGACATAGCCCTGAATTTTCCAATGCGCAGCTCTTTGCAAAAGAGAGATATTGGCAAGGAAAAGCTGTCTTGTACCATTGCATTTTTCTCCCAAACGAAGGTCACTAGAAATAAAATTTTAAAGCCTCCTGTTAGGCCATCATCTACACGACATAGCCCTGAATTTTCCAATGCGTAGCTCTTTGCAAAAGAGAGATATTGGCAAGGAAAAGCTGTCTTGTACCTTTGCATTTTTCTCCCAAACGAAGGACACTAGAAAGAAAATTTTAAAGCCTCCTGTTAGGCCATCATCTACACGACATAGCCCTGAATTTTCCAATGCGCAGCTCTTTGCAAAAGAGAGATATTGGCAAGGAAAAGCTGTCTTGTACCATTGCATTTTTCTCCCAAACGAAGGACACTAGAAAGAAAATTTTAAAGCCTCCTGTTAGGCCATCATCTACACGACATAGCCCTGAATTTTCCAATGCGCAGCTCTTTGCAAAAGAGAGATATTGGCAAGGAAAAGCTGTCTTGTACCATTGCATTTTTCTCCCAAACGAAGGACACTAGAAAGAAAATTTTAAAGCCTCCTGTTAGGCCATCATCTACACGACATAGCCCTGAATTTTCCAATGCGCAGCTCTTTGCAAAAGAGAGATATTGGCAAGGAAAAGCTGTCTTGTACCATTGCATTTTTCTCCCAAACGAAGGACACTAGAAAGAACATTTTAAAGCCTCCTGTTAGGCCATCATCTACACGACATAGCCCTGAATTTTCCAATGCGCAGCTCTTTGCAAAAGAGAGATATTGGCAAGGAAAAGCTGTCTTGTACCTTTGCATTTTTCTCCCAAACGAAGGTCACTAGAAAGAAAATTTTAAAGCCTCCTGTTAGGCCATCATCTACACGACATAGCCCTGAATTTTCCAATGCGTAGCTCTTTGCAAAAGAGAGATATTGGCAAGGAAAAGCTGTCTTGTACCTTTGCATTTTTCTCCCAAACGAAGGACACTAGAAAGAAAATTTTAAAGCCTCCTGTTAGGCCATCATCTACACGACATAGCCCTGAATTTTCCAATGCGTAGCTCTTTGCAAAAGAGAGATATTGGCAAGGAAAAGCTGTCTTGTACCTTTGCATTTTTCTCCCAAACGAAGGACACTAGAAAGAAAATTTTAAAGCCTCCTTTTAGGCCATCATCTACACGACATAGCCCTGAATTTTCCAATGCGCAGCTCTTTGCAAAAGAGAGATATTGGCAAGGAAAAGCTGTCTTGTACCATTGCATTTTTCTCCCAAACGAAGGGCACTAGAAAGAAAATGTTAAAGCCTCCTGTTAGGCCATCATCTACACGACATAGCCCTGAATTTTCCAATGCGCAGCTCTTTGCAAAAGAGAGATATTGGCAAGGAAAAGCTGTCTTGTACCATTGCATTTTTCTCCCAAACGAAGGACACTAGAAAGAAAATTTTAAAGCCTCCTGTTAGGCCATCATCTACACGACATAGCCCTGAATTTTCCAATGCGCAGCTCTTTGCAAAAGAGAGATATTGGCAAGGAAAAGCTGTCTTGTACCTTTGCATTTTTCTCCCAAACGAAGGACACTAGAAAGAAAATTTTAAAGCCTCCTGTTAGGCCATCATCTACACGACATAGCCCTGAATTTTCCAATGCGCAGCTCTTTGCAAAAGAGAGATATTGGCAAGGAAAAGCTGTCTTGTACCATTGCATTTTTCTCCCAAACGAAGGACACTAGAAAGAAAATTTTAAAGCCTCCTGTTAGGCCATCATCTACACGACATAACCCTGAATTTTCCAATGCGCAGCTCTTTGCAAAAGAGAGATATTGGCAAGGAAAAGCTGTCTTGTTCCATTGCATTTTTCTCCCAAACGAAGGACACTAGAAAGAAAATTTTAAAGCCTCCTGTTAGGCCATCATCTACACGACATAGCCCTGAATTTTCCAATGCGCAGCTCTTTGCAAAAGAGAGATATTGGCAAGGAAAAGCTGTCTTGTACCTTTGCATTTTTCTACCAAACGAAGGTCACTAGAAAGAAAATTTTAAAGCCTCCTGTTAGGCCATCATCTACACGACATAGCCCTGAATTTTCCAATGCGTAGCTCTTTGCAAAAGAGAAATATTGGAAAGGAAAAGCTGTCTTGTACCTTTGCATTTTTCTCCCAAACGAAAGACACTAGAAAGAAAATTTTAAAGCCTCCTGTTAGGCCATCATCTACACGACATAGCCCTGAATTTTCCAATGCGCATCTCTTTGCAAAAGAGAGATATTGGCAAGGAAAAGCTGTCTTGTACCTTTGCATTTTTCTCCCAAACGAAGGTCACTAGAAAGAAAATTTTAAAGCCTCCTATTAGGCCATCATCTACACGACATAGCCCTGAATTTTCCAATGCGCAGCTCTTTGCAAAAGAGAGATATTAGCAAGGAAAAGCTGTCTTGTACCTTTACATTTTTCTCCCAAACGAAGGTCACTAGAAAGAAAATTTTAAAGCCTCCTGTTAGGCCATCATCTACACGACATAGCCCTGAATTTTCCAATGCGTAGCTCTTTGCAAAAGAGAGATATTGGCAAGGAAAAGCTGTCTTGTACCTTTGCATTTTTCTCCCAAACGAAGGACACTAGAAAGAAAATTTTAAAGCCTCCTGTTAGGCCATCATCTACACGACATAGCCCTGAATTTTCCAATGCGCAGCTCTTTGCAAAAGAGAGATATTGGCAAGGAAAAGCTGTCTTGTACCATTGCATTTTTCTCCCAAACGAAGGGCACTAGAAAGAAAATTTTAAAGCCTCCTGTTAGGCCATCATCTACACGACATAGCCCTGAATTTTCCAATGCGCAGCTCTTTGCAAAAGAGAGATATTGGCAAGGAAAAGCTGTCTTGTACCTTTGCATTTTTCTCCCAAACGAAGGTCACTAGAAAGAAAATTTTAAAGCCTCCTGTTAGGCCATCATCTACACGACATAGCCCTGAATTTTCCAATGCGCATCTCTTTGCAAAAGATAAATATTGGCAAGGAAAAGCTGTCTTGTACCTTTGCATTTTTCTCCCAAACGAAGGTCACTAGAAAGAAAATTTTAAAGCCTCCTGTTAGGCCATCATCTACACGACATAGCCCTGAATTTTCCAATGCGCAGCTCTTTGCAAAAGAGAGATATTGGCAAGGAAAAGCTGTCTTGTACCATTGCATTTTTCTCCCAAACGAAGGACACTAGAAAGAACATTTTAAAGCCTCCTGTTAGGCCATCGTCTACACGACATAGCCCTGAATTTTACAATGCGCAGCTCTTTGCAAAAGAGAGATATTGGCAAGGAAAAGCTGTCTTGCACCTTTGCATTTTTCTCCCAAACGAAGGTCACTAGAAAGAAAATTTTAAAGCCTCCTGTTAGGCCATCATCTACACGACATAGCCCTGAATTTTCCAATGCGTAGCTCTTTGCAAAAGAGAGATATTGGCAAGGAAAAGCTGTCTTGTACCTTTGCATTTTTCTCCCAAACGAAGGACACTAGAAAGAAAATTTTAAAGCCTCCTGTTAGGCCATCATCTACACGACATAGCCCTGAATTTTCCAATGCGCAGCTCTTTGCAAAAGAGAGATATTGGCAAGGAAAAGCTGTCTTGTACCATTGCATTTTTCTCCCAAACGAAGGTCACTAGAAAGAAAATTTTAAAGCCTCCTGTTAGGCCATCATCTACACGACATAGCCCTGAATTTTCCAATGCGTAGCTCTTTGCAAAAGAGAGATATTGGCAAGGAAAAGCTGTCTTGTACCTTTGCATTTTTCTCCCAAACGAAGGACACTAGAAAGAAAATTTTAAAGCCTCCTGTTAGGCCATCATCTACACGACATAGCCCTGAATTTTCCAATGCGCAGCTCTTTACAAAAGAGAGATATTGGCAAGGAAAAGCTGTCTTGTACCATTGCATTTTTCTCCCAAACGAAGGACACTAGAAAGAAAATTTTAAAGCCTCCTGTTAGGCCATCATCTACACGACATAGCCCTGAATTTTCCAATGCGCAGCTCTTTGCAAAAGAGAGATATTGGCAAGGAAAAGCTGTCTTGTACCATTGCATTTTTCTCCCAAACGAAGGACACTAGAAAGAACATTTTAAAGCCTCCTGTTAGGCCATCATCTACACGACATAGCCCTGAATTTTCCAATGCGCAGCTCTTTGCAAAAGAGAGATATTGGCAAGGAAAAGCTGTCTTGTACCATTGCATTTTTCTCCCAAACGAAGGTCACTAGAAATAAAATTTTAAAGCCTCCTGTTAGGCCATCATCTACACGACATAGCCCTGAATTTTCCAATGCGTAGCTCTTTGCAAAAGAGAGATATTGGCAAGGAAAAGCTGTCTTGTACCTTTGCATTTTTCTCCCAAACGAAGGACACTAGAAAGAAAATTTTAAAGCCTCCTGTTAGGCCATCATCTACACGACATAGCCCTGAATTTTCCAATGCGTAGCTCTTTGCAAAAGAGAGATATTGGCAAGGAAAAGCTGTCTTGTACCTTTGCATTTTTCTCCCAAACGAAGGACACTAGAAAGAAAATTTTAAAGCCTCCTGTTAGGCCATCATCTACACGACATAGCCCTGAATTTTCCAATGCGCAGCTCTTTGCAAAAGAGAGATATTGGCAAGGAAAAGCTGTCTTGTACCATTGCATTTTTCTCCCAAACGAAGGACACTAGAAAGAACATTTTAAAGCCTCCTGTTAGGCCATCATCTACACGACATAGCCCTGAATTTTCCAATGCGCAGCTCTTTGCAAAAGAGAGATATTGGCAAGGAAAAGCTGTCTTGTACCTTTGCATTTTTCTCCCAAACGAAGGTCACTAGAAAGAAAATTTTAAAGCCTCCTGTTAGGCCATCATCTACACGACATAGCCCTGAATTTTCCAATGCGTAGCTCTTTGCAAAATAGAGATATTGGCAAGGAAAAGCTGTCTTGTACCTTTGCATTTTTCTCCCAAACGAAGGACACTAGAAAGAAAATTTTAAAGCCTCCTGTTAGGCCATCATCTACACGACATAGCCCTGAATTTTCCAATGCGCAGCTCTTTGCAAAAGAGAGATATTGGCAAGGAAAAGCTGTCTTGTACCATTGCATTTTTCTCCCAAACGAAGGACACTAGAAAGAACATTTTAAAGCCTCCTGTTAGGCCATCATCTACACGACATAGCCCTGAATTTTCCAATGCGTAGCTCTTTGCAAAATAGAGATATTGGCAAGGAAAAGCTGTCTTGTACCTTTGCATTTTTCTCCCAAACGAAGGACACTAGAAAGAAAATTTTAAAGCCTCCTGTTAGGCCATCATCTACACGACATAGCCCTGAATTTTCCAATGCGCAGCTCTTTGCAAAAGAGAGATATTGGCAAGGAAAAGCTGTCTTGTACCATTGCATTTTTCTCCCAAACGAAGGTCACTAGAAAGAAAATTTTAAAGCCTCCTGTTAGGCCATCATCTACACGACATAGCCCTGAATTTTCCAATGCGTAGCTCTTTGCAAAAGAGAGATATTGGCAAGGAAAAGCTGTCTTGTACCTTTGCATTTTTCTCCCAAACGAAGGACACTAGAAAGAAAATTTTAAAGCCTCCTGTTAGGCCATCATCTACACGACATAGCCCTGAATTTTCCAATGCGTAGCTCTTTGCAAAAGAGAGATATTGGCAAGGAAAAGCTGTCTTGTACCTTTGCATTTTTCTCCCAAACGAAGGACACTAGAAAGAAAATTTTAAAGCCTCCTTTTAGGCCATCATCTACACGACATAGCCCTGAATTTTCCAATGCGCAGCTCTTTGCAAAAGAGAGATATTGGCAAGGAAAAGCTGTCTTGTACCATTGCATTTTTCTCCCAAACGAAGGGCACTAGAAAGAAAATTTTAAAGCCTCCTGTTAGGCCATCATCTACACGACATAGCCCTGAATTTTCCAATGCGCAGCTCTTTGCAAAAGAGAGATATTGGCAAGGAAAAGCTGTCTTGTACCTTTGCATTTTTCTCCCAAACGAAGGTCACTAGAAAGAAAATTTTAAAGCCTCCTGTTAGGCCATCATCTACACGACATAGCCCTGAATTTTCCAATGCGCATCTCTTTGCAAAAGATAAATATTGGCAAGGAAAAGCTGTCTTGTACCTTTGCATTTTTCTCCCAAACGAAGGTCACTAGAAAGAAAATTTTAAAGCCTCCTGTTAGGCCATCATCTACACGACATAGCCCTGAATTTTCCAATGCGCAGCTCTTTGCAAAAGAGAGATATTGGCAAGGAAAAGCTGTCTTGTACCATTGCATTTTTCTCCCAAACGAAGGACACTAGAAAGAACATTTTAAAGCCTCCTGTTAGGCCATCGTCTACACGACATAGCCCTGAATTTTACAATGCGCAGCTCTTTGCAAAAGAGAGATATTGGCAAGGAAAAGCTGTCTTGCACCTTTGCATTTTTCTCCCAAACGAAGGTCACTAGAAAGAAAATTTTAAAGCCTCCTGTTAGGCCATCATCTACACGACATAGCCCTGAATTTTCCAATGCGTAGCTCTTTGCAAAAGAGAGATATTGGCAAGGAAAAGCTGTCTTGTACCTTTGCATTTTTCTCCCAAACGAAGGACACTAGAAAGAAAATTTTAAAGCCTCCTGTTAGGCCATCATCTACACGACATAGCCCTGAATTTTCCAATGCGCAGCTCTTTGCAAAAGAGAGATATTGGCAAGGAAAAGCTGTCTTGTACCATTGCATTTTTCTCCCAAACGAAGGTCACTAGAAAGAAAATTTTAAAGCCTCCTGTTAGGCCATCATCTACACGACATAGCCCTGAATTTTCCAATGCGTAGCTCTTTGCAAAAGAGAGATATTGGCAAGGAAAAGCTGTCTTGTACCTTTGCATTTTTCTCCCAAACGAAGGACACTAGAAAGAAAATTTTAAAGCCTCCTGTTAGGCCATCATCTACACGACATAGCCCTGAATTTTCCAATGCGCAGCTCTTTACAAAAGAGAGATATTGGCAAGGAAAAGCTGTCTTGTACCATTGCATTTTTCTCCCAAACGAAGGACACTAGAAAGAAAATTTTAAAGCCTCCTGTTAGGCCATCATCTACACGACATAGCCCTGAATTTTCCAATGCGCAGCTCTTTGCAAAAGAGAGATATTGGCAAGGAAAAGCTGTCTTGTACCATTGCATTTTTCTCCCAAACGAAGGACACTAGAAAGAACATTTTAAAGCCTCCTGTTAGGCCATCATCTACACGACATAGCCCTGAATTTTCCAATGCGCAGCTCTTTGCAAAAGAGAGATATTGGCAAGGAAAAGCTGTCTTGTACCATTGCATTTTTCTCCCAAACGAAGGTCACTAGAAATAAAATTTTAAAGCCTCCTGTTAGGCCATCATCTACACGACATAGCCCTGAATTTTCCAATGCGTAGCTCTTTGCAAAAGAGAGATATTGGCAAGGAAAAGCTGTCTTGTACCTTTGCATTTTTCTCCCAAACGAAGGACACTAGAAAGAAAATTTTAAAGCCTCCTGTTAGGCCATCATCTACACGACATAGCCCTGAATTTTCCAATGCGTAGCTCTTTGCAAAAGAGAGATATTGGCAAGGAAAAGCTGTCTTGTACCTTTGCATTTTTCTCCCAAACGAAGGACACTAGAAAGAAAATTTTAAAGCCTCCTGTTAGGCCATCATCTACACGACATAGCCCTGAATTTTCCAATGCGCAGCTCTTTGCAAAAGAGAGATATTGGCAAGGAAAAGCTGTCTTGTACCATTGCATTTTTCTCCCAAACGAAGGACACTAGAAAGAACATTTTAAAGCCTCCTGTTAGGCCATCATCTACACGACATAGCCCTGAATTTTCCAATGCGCAGCTCTTTGCAAAAGAGAGATATTGGCAAGGAAAAGCTGTCTTGTACCTTTGCATTTTTCTCCCAAACGAAGGTCACTAGAAAGAAAATTTTAAAGCCTCCTGTTAGGCCATCATCTACACGACATAGCCCTGAATTTTCCAATGCGTAGCTCTTTGCAAAATAGAGATATTGGCAAGGAAAAGCTGTCTTGTACCTTTGCATTTTTCTCCCAAACGAAGGACACTAGAAAGAAAATTTTAAAGCCTCCTGTTAGGCCATCATCTACACGACATAGCCCTGAATTTTCCAATGCGCAGCTCTTTGCAAAAGAGAGATATTGGCAAGGAAAAGCTGTCTTGTACCATTGCATTTTTCTCCCAAACGAAGGACACTAGAAAGAACATTTTAAAGCCTCCTGTTAGGCCATCATCTACACGACATAGCCCTGAATTTTCCAATGCGCAGCTCTTTGCAAAAGAGAGATATTGGCAAGGAAAAGCTGTCTTGTACCATTGCATTTTTCTCCCAAACGAAGGTCACTAGAAAGAAAATTTTAAAGCCTCCTGTTAGGCCATCATCTACACGACATAGCCCTGAATTTTCCAATGCGTAGCTCTTTGCAAAAGAGAGATATTGGCAAGGAAAAGCTGTCTTGTACCTTTGCATTTTTCTCCCAAACGAAGGACACTAGAAAGAAAATTTTAAAGCCTCCTGTTAGGCCATCATCTACACGACATAGCCCTGAATTTTCCAATGCGCAGCTCTTTGCAAAAGAGAGATATTGGCAAGGAAAAGCTGTCTTGTACCATTGCATTTTTCTCCCAAACGAAGGACACTAGAAAGAACATTTTAAAGCCTCCTGTTAGGCCATCGTCTACACGACATAGCCCTGAATTTTACAATGCGCAGCTCTTTGCAAAAGAGAGATATTGGCAAGGAAAAGCTGTCTTGCACCTTTGCATTTTTCTCCCAAACGAAGGTCACTAGAAAGAAAATTTTAAAGCCTCCTGTTAGGCCATCATCTACACGACATAGCCCTGAATTTTCCAATGCGTAGCTCTTTGCAAAAGAGAGATATTGGCAAGGAAAAGCTGTCTTGTACCTTTGCATTTTTCTCCCAAACGAAGGACACTAGAAAGAAAATTTTAAAGCCTCCTGTTAGGCCATCATCTACACGACATAGCCCTGAATTTTCCAATGCGCAGCTCTTTGCAAAAGAGAGATATTGGCAAGGAAAAGCTGTCTTGTACCATTGCATTTTTCTCCCAAACGAAGGTCACTAGAAAGAAAATTTTAAAGCCTCCTGTTAGGCCATCATCTACACGACATAGCCCTGAATTTTCCAATGCGTAGCTCTTTGCAAAAGAGAGATATTGGCAAGGAAAAGCTGTCTTGTACCTTTGCATTTTTCTCCCAAACGAAGGACACTAGAAAGAAAATTTTAAAGCCTCCTGTTAGGCCATCATCTACACGACATAGCCCTGAATTTTCCAATGCGCAGCTCTTTACAAAAGAGAGATATTGGCAAGGAAAAGCTGTCTTGTACCATTGCATTTTTCTCCCAAACGAAGGACACTAGAAAGAAAATTTTAAAGCCTCCTGTTAGGCCATCATCTACACGACATAGCCCTGAATTTTCCAATGCGCAGCTCTTTGCAAAAGAGAGATATTGGCAAGGAAAAGCTATTTGTACCATTGCATTTTTCTCCCAAACGAAGGACACTAGAAAGAACATTTTAAAGCCTCCTGTTAGGCCATCATCTACACGACATAGCCCTGAATTTTCCAATGCGCAGCTCTTTGCAAAAGAGAGATATTGGCAAGGAAAAGCTGTCTTGTACCATTGCATTTTTCTCCCAAACGAAGGTCACTAGAAAGAAAATTTTAAAGCCTCCTGTTAGGCCATCATCTACACGACATAGCCCTGAATTTTCCAATGCGTAGCTCTTTGCAAAAGAGAGATATTGGCAAGGAAAAGCTGTCTTGTACCTTTGCATTTTTCTCCCAAACGAAGGACACTAGAAAGAAAATTTTAAAGCCTCCTGTTAGGCCATCATCTACACGACATAGCCCTGAATTTTCCAATGCGCAGCTCTTTGCAAAAGAGAGATATTGGCAAGGAAAAGCTGTCTTGTACCATTGCATTTTTCTCCCAAACGAAGGACACTAGAAAGAAAATTTTAAAGCCTCCTGTTAGGCCATCATCTACACGACATAGCCCTGAATTTTCCAATGCGCAGCTCTTTGCAAAAGAGAGATATTGGCAAGGAAAAGCTGTCTTGTACCATTGCATTTTTCTCCCAAACGAAGGACACTAGAAAGAACATTTTAAAGCCTCCTGTTAGGCCATCATCTACACGACATAGCCCTGAATTTTCCAATGCGCAGCTCTTTGCAAAAGAGAGATATTGGCAAGGAAAAGCTGTCTTGTACCATTGCATTTTTCTCCCAAACGAAGGTCACTAGAAAGAAAATTTTAAAGCCTCCTGTTAGGCCATCATCTACACGACATAGCCCTGAATTTTCCAATGCGTAGCTCTTTGCAAAAGAGAGATATTGGCAAGGAAAAGCTGTCTTGTACCTTTGCATTTTTCTCCCAAACGAAGGACACTAGAAAGAAAATTTTAAAGCCTCCTGTTAGGCCATCATCTACACGACATAGTCCTGAATTTTCCAATGCGCAGCTCTTTGCAAAAGAGAGATATTGGCAAGGAAAAGCTGTCTTGTACCATTGCATTTTTCTCCCAAACGAAGGACACTAGAAAGAACATTTTAAAGCCTCCTGTTAGGCCATCATCTACACGACATAACCCTGAATTTTCCAATGCGCAGCTCTTTGCAAAAGAGAGATATTGGCAAGGAAAAGCTGTCTTGTACCTTTGCATTTTTCTCCCAAACGAAGGTTACTAGAAAGAAAATTTTAAAGCCTCCTGTTAGGCCATCATCTACACGACATAGCCCTGAATTTTCCAATACGCAGCTCTTTGCAAAAGAGAGATATTCGCAAGGAAAAGCTGTCTTGTACCATTGCATTTTTCTCCCAAACGAAGGACACTAGAAAGAAAATTTTAAAGCCTCCTGTTATGCCATCATCTACACGACATAGCCCTGAATTTTCCAATGCGCAGCTCTTTGCAAAAGAGAGATATTGGCAAGGAAAAGCTGTCTTGTTCCTTTGCATTTTTCTCCCAAACGAAGGTCACTAGAAAGAAAATTTTAAAGCCTCCTGTTAGGCCATCATCTACACGACATAGCCCTGAATTTTCCAATGCGTAGCTCTTTGCAAAAGAGAGATATTGGCAAGGAAAAGCTGTCTTGTACCTTTGCATTTTTCTCCCAAACGAAGGACACTAGAAAGAAAATTTTAAAGCCTCCTGTTAGGCCATCATCTACACGACATAGCCCTGAATTTTCCAATGCGCAGCTCTTTGCAAAAGAGAGATATTGGCAAGGAAAAGCTGTCTTGTACCATTGCATTTTTCTCCCAAACGAAGGGCACTAGAAAGAAAATTTTAAAGCCTCCTGTTAGGCCATCATCTACACGACATAGCCCTGAATTTTTTAATGCGCAGCTCTTTGCAAAAGAGAGATATTGGCAAGGAAAAGCTGTCTTGTACCTTTGCATTTTTCTCCCAAACGAAGGGCACTAGAAAGAAAATTTTAAAGCCTCCTGTTAGGCCATCATCTACACGACATAGCCCTGAATTTTCCAATGAGTAGCTCTTTGCAAAAGAGAGATATTGGCAAGGAAAAGCTGTCTTGTACCTTTGCATTTTTCTCCCAAACGAAGGACACTAGAAAGAAAATTTTAAAGCCTCCTGTTAGGCCATCATCTACACGACATAGCCCTGAATTTTCCAATGCGCAGCTCTTTGCAAAAGAGAGATATTGGCAAGGAAAAGCTGTCTTGTACCATTGCATTTTTCTCCCAAACGAAGGACACTAGAAAGAACATTTTAAAGCCTCCTGTTAGGCCATCATCTACACGACATAGCCCTGAATTTTCCAATGCGCAGCTCTTTGCAAAAGAGAGATATTGGCAAGGAAAAGCTGTCTTGTACCTTTGCATTTTTCTCCCAAACGAAGGTCACTAGAAAGAAAATTTTAAAGCCTCCTGTTAGGCCAACATCTACACGACATAGCCCTGAATTTTCCAATGCGTAGCTCTTTGCAAAAGAGAGATATTGGCAAGGAAAAGCTGTCTTGTACCTTTGCATTTTTCTCCCAAACGAAGGACACTAGAAAGAAAATTTTAAAGCCTCCTGTTAGGCCATCATCTACACGACATAGCCCTGAATTTTCCAATGCGTAGCTCTTTGCAAAAGAGAGATATTGGCAAGGAAAAGCTGTCTTGTACCTTTGCATTTTTCTCCCAAACGAAGGACACTAGAAAGAAAATTTTAAAGCCTCCTGTTAGGCCATCATCTACACGACATAGCCCTGAATTTTCCAATCCGTAGCTCTTTGCAAAAGAGAGATATTGGCAAGGAAAAGCTGTCTTGTACCTTTGCATTTTTCTCCCAAACGAAGGACACTAGAAAGAAAATTTTAAAGCCTCCTGTTAGGCCATCATCTACACGACATAGCCCTGAATTTTCCAATGCGCAGCTCTTGGCAAGGAAAAGCTGTCTTGTACCATTGCATTTTTCTCCCAAACGAAGGACACTAGAAAGAAAATTTTAAAGCCTCCTGTTAGGCCATCATCTACACGACATAGCCCTGAATTTTCCAATGCGTAGCTCTTTGCAAAAGAGAGATATTGGCAAGGAAAAGCTGTCTTGTACCTTTGCATTTTTCTCCCAAACGAAGGACACTAGAAAGAAAATTTTAAAGCCTCCTGATAGGCCATCATCTACACGACATAGCCCTGAATTTTCCAATGCGCAGCTCTTTGCAAAAGAGAGATATTGGCAAGGAAAAGCTGTCTTGTACCATTGCATTTTTCTCCCAAACGAAGGACACTAGAAAGAACATTTTAAAGCCTCCTGTTAGGCCATCATCTACACGACATAACCCTGAATTTTCCAATGCGCAGCTCTTTGCAAAAGAGAGATATCGGCAAGGAAAAACTGTATTGTACCTTTGCATTTTTCTCCCAAACGAAAGACACTAGAATGAAAATTTTAAAGCCTCCTGTTAGTGCTTCATCTACACGTTATAGCCCTGAATTTTCCAATGCCTAGCTCTTTGCAAAAGAGAGATATCGGCAAGGAAAAGCTGTATTGAACCTTTGCATTTTTCTCCCAAACGAAGGACACTAGAATGAAAATTTTAAAGCCTCCTATTAGTGCTTCATCTACACGTTATAGCCCTGAATTTTCCAATGCCTATCTCTTTGCAAAAGAGAGATATCGGCAAGGAAAAGCTGTATTGTACCTTTGCATTTTTCTCCCAAACGAAGGACACTAGAATGAAAATTTTAAAGCCTCCTGTTAGTGCTTCATCTACACATTATAGCCCTGAATTTTCCAATGCCTAGCTCTTTGCAAAAGAGAGATATTGGCAAGGAAAAGCTGTCTTGTACCTTTGCATTTTTCTCCCAAACGAAGGGCACTAGAAAGAAAATTTTAAAGCCTCCTGTTAGGCCATCATCTACACGACATAGCCCTGAATTTTCCAATGAGTAGCTCTTTGCAAAAGAGAGATATTGGCAAGGAAAAGCTGTCTTGTACCTTTGCATTTTTCTCCCAAACGAAGGACACTAGAAAGAAAATTTTAAAGCCTCCTGTTAGGCCATTATCTACACGACATAGCCCTGAATTTTCCAATGCGCAGCTCTTTGCAAAAGAGAGATATTGGCAAGGAAAAGCTGTCTTGTACCATTGCATTTTTCTCCCAAACGAAGGACACTAGAAAGAAAATTTTAAAGCCTCCTGTTAGGCCATCATCTACACGACATAGCCCTGAATTTTCCAATGCGCAGCTCTTTGCAAAAGAGAGATATTGGCAAGGAAAAGCTGTCTTGTACCATTGCATTTTTCTCCCAAACGAAGGACACTAGAAAGAACATTTTAAAGCCTCCTGTTAGGCCATCATCTACACGACATAGCCCTGAATTTTCCAATGCGCAGCTCTTTGCAAAAGAGAGATATTGGCAAGGAAAAGCTGTCTTGTACCTTTGCATTTTTCTCCCAAACGAAGGTCACTAGAAAGAAAATTTTAAAGCCTCCTGTTAGGCCATCATCTACACGACATAGCCCTGAATTTTCCAATGCGCAGCTCTTGGCAAGGAAAAGCTGTCTTGTACCTTTGCATTTTTCTCCCAAACGAAGGACACTAGAAAGAAAATTTTAAAGCCTCCTGTTAGGCCATCATCTACACGACATAGCCCTGAATTTTCCAATGCGCAGCTCTTTGCAAAAGAGAGATATTGGCAAGGAAAAGCTGTCTTGTACCATTGCATTTTTCTCCCAAACGAAGGACACTAGAAAGAACATTTTAAAGCCTCCTGTTAGGCCATCATCTACACGACATAGCCCTGAATTTTCCAATGCGCAGCTCTTTGCAAAAGAGAGATATTGGCAAGGAAAAGCTGTCTTGTACCTTTGCATTTTTCTCCCAAACGAAGGACACTAGAAAGAAAATGTTAAAGCCTCCTGTTAGGCCATCATCTACACGACATAGCCCTGAATTTTCCAATGCGCAGCTCTTTGCAAAAGAGAGATATTGGCAAGGAAAAGCTGTCTTGTACCTTTGCATTTTTCTCCCAAACGAAGGACACTAGAAAGAAAATTTTAAAGCCTCCTGTTAGGCCATCATCTACACGACATAGCCCTGAATTTTCCAATGCGCAGCTCTTTGCAAAAGAGAGATATTGGCAAAGAAAAGCTGTCTTGTACCATTGCATTTTTCTCCCAAACGAAGGACACTAGAAAGAACATTTTAAAGCCTCCTGTTAGGCCATCATCTACACGACATAGCCCTGAATTTTCCAATGCGTAGCTCTTTGCAAAAGAGAGATATTGGCAAGGAAAAGCTGTCTTGTACCTTTGCATTTTTCTCCCAAACGAAGGACACTAGAAAGAAAATTTTAAAGCCTCCTGTTAGGCCATCATCTACACGACATAGCCCTGAATTTTCCAATCCGTAGCTCTTTGCAAAAGAGAGATATTGGCAAGGAAAAGCTGTCTTGTACCTTTGCATTTTTCTCCCAAACGAAGGACACTAGAAAGAAAATTTTAAAGCCTCCTGTTAGGCCATCATCTACACGACATAGCCCTGAATTTTCCAATGCGCAGCTCTTGGCAAGGAAAAGCTGTCTTGTACCATTGCATTTTTCTCCCAAACGAAGGACACTAGAAAGAAAATTTTAAAGCCTCCTGTTAGGCCATCATCTACACGACATAGCCCTGAATTTTCCAATGCGTAGCTCTTTGCAAAAGAGAGATATTGGCAAGGAAAAGCTGTCTTGTACCTTTGCATTTTTCTCCCAAACGAAGGACACTAGAAAGAAAATTTTAAAGCCTCCTGATAGGCCATCATCTACACGACATAGCCCTGAATTTTCCAATGCGCAGCTCTTTGCAAAAGAGAGATATTGGCAAGGAAAAGCTGTCTTGTACCATTGCATTTTTCTCCCAAACGAAGGACACTAGAAAGAACATTTTAAAGCCTCCTGTTAGGCCATCATCTACACGACATAACCCTGAATTTTCCAATGCGCAGCTCTTTGCAAAAGAGAGATATCGGCAAGGAAAAACTGTATTGTACCTTTGCATTTTTCTCCCAAACGAAAGACACTAGAATGAAAATTTTAAAGCCTCCTGTTAGTGCTTCATCTACACGTTATAGCCCTGAATTTTCCAATGCCTAGCTCTTTGCAAAAGAGAGATATCGGCAAGGAAAAGCTGTATTGAACCTTTGCATTTTTCTCCCAAACGAAGGACACTAGAATGAAAATTTTAAAGCCTCCTATTAGTGCTTCATCTACACGTTATAGCCCTGAATTTTCCAATGCCTATCTCTTTGCAAAAGAGAGATATCGGCAAGGAAAAGCTGTATTGTACCTTTGCATTTTTCTCCCAAACGAAGGACACTAGAATGAAAATTTTAAAGCCTCCTGTTAGTGCTTCATCTACACATTATAGCCCTGAATTTTCCAATGCCTAGCTCTTTGCAAAAGAGAGATATTGGCAAGGAAAAGCTGTCTTGTACCTTTGCATTTTTCTCCCAAACGAAGGGCACTAGAAAGAAAATTTTAAAGCCTCCTGTTAGGCCATCATCTACACGACATAGCCCTGAATTTTCCAATGAGTAGCTCTTTGCAAAAGAGAGATATTGGCAAGGAAAAGCTGTCTTGTACCTTTGCATTTTTCTCCCAAACGAAGGACACTAGAAAGAAAATTTTAAAGCCTCCTGTTAGGCCATTATCTACACGACATAGCCCTGAATTTTCCAATGCGCAGCTCTTTGCAAAAGAGAGATATTGGCAAGGAAAAGCTGTCTTGTACCATTGCATTTTTCTCCCAAACGAAGGACACTAGAAAGAAAATTTTAAAGCCTCCTGTTAGGCCATCATCTACACGACATAGCCCTGAATTTTCCAATGCGCAGCTCTTTGCAAAAGAGAGATATTGGCAAGGAAAAGCTGTCTTGTACCATTGCATTTTTCTCCCAAACGAAGGACACTAGAAAGAACATTTTAAAGCCTCCTGTTAGGCCATCATCTACACGACATAGCCCTGAATTTTCCAATGCGCAGCTCTTTGCAAAAGAGAGATATTGGCAAGGAAAAGCTGTCTTGTACCTTTGCATTTTTCTCCCAAACGAAGGTCACTAGAAAGAAAATTTTAAAGCCTCCTGTTAGGCCATCATCTACACGACATAGCCCTGAATTTTCCAATGCGCAGCTCTTGGCAAGGAAAAGCTGTCTTGTACCTTTGCATTTTTCTCCCAAACGAAGGACACTAGAAAGAAAATTTTAAAGCCTCCTGTTAGGCCATCATCTACACGACATAGCCCTGAATTTTCCAATGCGCAGCTCTTTGCAAAAGAGAGATATTGGCAAGGAAAAGCTGTCTTGTACCATTGCATTTTTCTCCCAAACGAAGGACACTAGAAAGAACATTTTAAAGCCTCCTGTTAGGCCATCATCTACACGACATAGCCCTGAATTTTCCAATGCGCAGCTCTTTGCAAAAGAGAGATATTGGCAAGGAAAAGCTGTCTTGTACCTTTGCATTTTTCTCCCAAACGAAGGACACTAGAAAGAAAATGTTAAAGCCTCCTGTTAGGCCATCATCTACACGACATAGCCCTGAATTTTCCAATGCGCAGCTCTTTGCAAAAGAGAGATATTGGCAAGGAAAAGCTGTCTTGTACCTTTGCATTTTTCTCCCAAACGAAGGACACTAGAAAGAAAATTTTAAAGCCTCCTGTTAGGCCATCATCTACACGACATAGCCCTGAATTTTCCAATGCGCAGCTCTTTGCAAAAGAGAGATATTGGCAAAGAAAAGCTGTCTTGTACCATTGCATTTTTCTCCCAAACGAAGGACACTAGAAAGAACATTTTAAAGCCTCCTGTTAGGCCATCATCTACACGACATAGCCCTGAATTTTCCAATGCGCAGCTCTTTGCAAAAGAGAGATATTGGCAAGGAAAAGCTGTCTTGTACCTTTGCATTTTTCTCCCAAACGAAGGTCACTAGAAAGAAAATTTTAAAGCCTCCTGTTAGGCCATCATCTACACGACATAGCCCTGAATTTTCCAATGCGTAGCTCTTTGCAAAATAGAGATATTGGCAAGGAAAAGCTGTCTTGTACCTTTGCATTTTTCTCCCAAACGAAGGACACTAGAAAGAAAATTTTAAAGCCTCCTGTTAGGCCATCATCTACACGACATAGCCCTGAATTTTCCAATGCGCAGCTCTTTGCAAAAGAGAGATATTGGCAAGGAAAAGCTGTCTTGTACCATTGCATTTTTCTCCCAAACGAAGGACACTAGAAAGAACATTTTAAAGCCTCCTGTTAGGCCATCGTCTACACGACATAGCCCTGAATTTTACAATGCGCAGCTCTTTGCAAAAGAGAGATATTGGCAAGGAAAAGCTGTCTTGCACCTTTGCATTTTTCTCCCAAACGAAGGTCACTAGAAAGAAAATTTTAAAGCCTCCTGTTAGGCCATCATCTACACGACATAGCCCTGAATTTTCCAATGCGTAGCTCTTTGCAAAAGAGAGATATTGGCAAGGAAAAGCTGTCTTGTACCTTTGCATTTTTCTCCCAAACGAAGGACACTAGAAAGAAAATTTTAAAGCCTCCTGTTAGGCCATCATCTACACGACATAGCCCTGAATTTTCCAATGCGCAGCTCTTTGCAAAAGAGAGATATTGGCAAGGAAAAGCTGTCTTGTACCATTGCATTTTTCTCCCAAACGAAGGTCACTAGAAAGAAAATTTTAAAGCCTCCTGTTAGGCCATCATCTACACGACATAGCCCTGAATTTTCCAATGCGTAGCTCTTTGCAAAAGAGAGATATTGGCAAGGAAAAGCTGTCTTGTACCTTTGCATTTTTCTCCCAAACGAAGGACACTAGAAAGAAAATTTTAAAGCCTCCTGTTAGGCCATCATCTACACGACATAGCCCTGAATTTTCCAATGCGTAGCTCTTTGCAAAAGAGAGATATTGGCAAGGAAAAGCTGTCTTGTACCTTTGCATTTTTCTCCCAAACGAAGGACACTAGAAAGAAAATTTTAAAGCCTCCTTTTAGGCCATCATCTACACGACATAGCCCTGAATTTTCCAATGCGCAGCTCTTTGCAAAAGAGAGATATTGGCAAGGAAAAGCTGTCTTGTACCATTGCATTTTTCTCCCAAACGAAGGGCACTAGAAAGAAAATTTTAAAGCCTCCTGTTAGGCCATCATCTACACGACATAGCCCTGAATTTTCCAATGCGCAGCTCTTTGCAAAAGAGAGATATTGGCAAGGAAAAGCTGTCTTGTACCTTTGCATTTTTCTCCCAAACGAAGGTCACTAGAAAGAAAATTTTAAAGCCTCCTGTTAGGCCATCATCTACACGACATAGCCCTGAATTTTCCAATGCGCAGCTCTTTGCAAAAGAGAGATATTGGCAAGGAAAAGCTGTCTTGTACCATTGCATTTTTCTCCCAAACGAAGGACACTAGAAAGAAAATTTTAAAGCCTCCTGTTAGGCCATCATCTACACGACATAGCCCTGAATTTTCCAATGCGCAGCTCTTTGCAAAAGAGAGATATTGGCAAGGAAAAGCTGTCTTGTACCATTGCATTTTTCTCCCAAACGAAGGACACTAGAAAGAACATTTTAAAGCCTCCTGTTAGGCCATCATCTACACGACATAGCCCTGAATTTTCCAATGCGCAGCTCTTTGCAAAAGAGAGATATTGGCAAGGAAAAGCTGTCTTGTACCTTTGCATTTTTCTCCGAAACGAAGGTCACTAGAAAGAAAATTTTAAAGCCTCCTGTTAGGCCATCATCTCCACGACATAGCCCTGAATTTTCCAATGCGCAGCTCTTTGCAAAAGAGAGATATTGGCAAGGAAAAGCTGTCTTGTACCATTGCATTTTTCTCCCAAACGAAGGACACTAGAAAGAAAATTTTAAAGCCTCCTGTTAGGCCATCATCTACACGACATAGCCCTGAATTTTCCAATGCGCAGCTCTTTGCAAAAGAGAGATATTGGCAAGGAAAAGCTGTCTTGTACCATTGCATTTTTCTCCCAAACGAAGGACACTAGAAAGAACATTTTAAAGCCTCCTGTTAGGCCATCATCTACACGACATAGCCCTGAATTTTCCAATGCGCAGCTCTTTGCAAAAGAGAGATATTGGCAAGGAAAAGCTGTCTTGTACCTTTGCATTTTTCTCCCAAACGAAGGACACTAGAAAGAAAATTTTAAAGCCTACTGTTAGGCCATCATCTACACGACATAGCCCTGAATTTTCCAATGCGCAGCTCTTTGCAAAAGAGAGATATTGGCAAGGAAAAGCTGTCTTGTACCTTTGCATTTTTCTCCCAAACGAAGGTCACTAGAAAGAAAATTTTAAAGCCTCCTGTTAGGCCATCATCTACACGACATAGCCCTGAATTTTCCAATGCGCAGCTCTTTGCAAAAGAGAGATATTGGCAAGGAAAAGCTGTCTTGTACCATTGCATTTTTCTCCCAAACGAAGGACACTAGAAAGAATATTTTAAAGCCTCCTGTTAGGCCATCATCTACACGACATAGCCCTGAATTTTCCAATGCGCAGCTCTTTGCAAAAGAGAGATATTGGCAAGGAAAAGCTGTCTTGTACCTTTGCATTTTTCTACCAAATGAAGGTCACTAGAAAGAAAATTTTAAAGCCTCCTGTTAGGCCATCATCTACACGACATAGCCCTGAATTTTCCAATGCGCAGCTCTTTGCAAAAGAGAGATATTGGCAAGGAAAAGCTGTCTTGTACCTTTGCATTTTTCTCCCAAACGAAGGTCACTAGAAAGAAAATTTTAAAGCCTCCTGTTAGGCCATCATCTACACGACATAGCCCTGAATTTTCCAATGCGCAGCTCTTTGCAAAAGAGAAATATTGGCAAGGAAAAGCTGTCTTGTACCATTGCATTTTTCTCCCAAACGAAGGACACTAGAAATAAAATTTTAAAGCCTCCTGTTAGGCCATCATCTACACGACATAGCCCTAAATTTTCCAATGCGCAGCTCTTTGCAAAAGAGAGATATTGGCAAGGAAAAGCTGTCTTGTACCTTTGCATTTTTCTCCCAAACGAAGGTCACTAGAAAGAAAATTTTAAAGCCTCCTGTTAGGCCATCATCTACACGACATAGCCCTGAATTTTCCAATGCGCAGCTCTTTGCAAAAGAGAGATATTGGCAAGGAAAAGCTGTCTTGTACCATTGCGTTTTTCTCCCAAACGATGGACACTAGAAAGAAAATTTTAAAGCCTCCTGTTAGGCCATCATCTACACGACATAGCCCTGAATTTTCCAATGCGCAGCTCTTTGCAAAAGAGAGATATTGGCAAGGAAAAGCTGTCTTGTACCATTGCATTTTTCTCCCAAACGAAGGACACTAGAAAGAACATTTTAAAGCCTCCTGTTAGGCCATCATCTACACGACATAGCCCTGAATTTTCCAATGCGCAGCTCTTTGCAAAAGAGAGATATTGGCAAGGAAAAGCTGTCTTGTACCATTGCATTTTTCTCCCAAACGAAGGGCACTAGAAAGAAAATTTTAAAGCCTCCTGTTAGGCCATCATCTACACGACATAGCCCTGAATTTTCCAATGCGCAGCTCTTTGCAAAAGAGAGATATTGGCAAGGAAAAGCTGTCTTGTACCTTTGCATTTTTCTCCCAAACGAAGGTCACTAGAAAGAAAATTTTAAAGCCTCCTGTTAGGCCATCATCTACACGACATAGCCCTGAATTTTCCAATGCGCAGCTCTTTGCAAAAGAGAGATATTGGCAAGGAAAAGCTGTCTTGTACCTTTGCATTTTTCTCCCAAACGAAGGTCACTAGAAAGAAAATTTTAAAGCCTCCTGTTAGGCCATCATCTACACGACATAGCCCTGAATTTTCCAATGCGCAGCTCTTTGCAAAAGAGAGATATTGGCAAGGAAAAGCTGTCTTGTACCATTGCATTTTTCTCCCAAACGAAGGACACTAGAAAGAAAATTTTAAAGCCTCCTGTTAGGCCATCATCTACACGACATAGCCCTAAATTTTCCAATGCGCAGCTTTTTGCAAAAGAGAGATATTGGCAAGGAAAAGCTGTCTTGTACCTTTGCATTTTTCTCCCAAACGAAGGTCACTAGAAAGAAAATTTTAAAGCCTCCTGTTAGGCCATCATCTACACGACATAGCCCTGAATTTTCCAATGCGCAGCTCTTTGCAAAAGAGAGATATTGGCAAGGAAAAGCTGTCTTGTACCATTGCATTTTTCTCCCAAACGAAGGGCACTAGAAAGAAAATTTTAAAGCCTCCTGTTAGGCCATCATCTACACGACATAGCCCTGAATTTTCCAATGCGCAGCTCTTTGCAAAAGAGAGATATTGGCAAGGAAAAGCTGTCTTGTACCTTTGCATTTTTCTCCCAAACGAAGGTCACTAGAAAGAAAATTTTAAAGCCTCCTGTTAGGCCATCATCTACACGACATAGCCCTGAATTTTCCAATGCGCAGCTCTTTGCAAAAGAGAGATATTGGCAAGGAAAAGCTGTCTTGTACCATTGCATTTTTCTCCCAAACGAAGGACACTAGAAAGAAAATTTTAAAGCCTCCTGTTAGGCCATCATCTACACGACATAGCCCTGAATTTTCCAATGCGCAGCTCTTTGCAAAAGAGAGATATTGGCAAGGAAAAGCTGTCTTGTACCATTGCATTTTTCTCCCAAACGAAGGACACTAGAAAGAACATTTTAAAGCCTCCTGTTAGGCCATCATCTACACGACATAGCCCTGAATTTTCCAATGCGCAGCTCTTTGCAAAAGAGAGATATTGGCAAGGAAAAGCTGTCTTGTACCTTTGCATTTTTCTCCGAAACGAAGGTCACTAGAAAGAAAATTTTAAAGCCTCCTGTTAGGCCATCATCTACACGACATAGCCCTGAATTTTCCAATGCGCAGCTCTTTGCAAAAGAGAGATATTGGCAAGGAAAAGCTGTCTTGTACCATTGCATTTTTCTCCCAAACGAAGGACACTAGAAAGAAAATTTTAAAGCCTCCTGTTAGGCCATCATCTACACGACATAGCCCTGAATTTTCCAATGCGCAGCTCTTTGCAAAAGAGAGATATTGGCAAGGAAAAGCTGTCTTGTACCATTGCATTTTTCTCCCAAACGAAGGACACTAGAAAGAACATTTTAAAGCCTCCTGTTAGGCCATCATCTACACGACATAGCCCTGAATTTTCCAATGCGCAGCTCTTTGCAAAAGAGAGATATTGGCAAGGAAAAGCTGTCTTGTACCTTTGCATTTTTCTCCCAAACGAAGGACACTAGAAAGAAAATTTTAAAGCCTACTGTTAGGCCATCATCTACACGACATAGCCCTGAATTTTCCAATGCGCAGCTCTTTGCAAAAGAGAGATATTGGCAAGGAAAAGCTGTCTTGTACCTTTGCATTTTTCTCCCAAACGAAGGTCACTAGAAAGAAAATTTTAAAGCCTCCTGTTAGGCCATCATCTACACGACATAGCCCTGAATTTTCCAATGCGCAGCTCTTTGCAAAAGAGAGATATTGGCAAGCAAAAGCTGTCTTGTACCATTGCATTTTTCTCCCAAACGAAGGACACTAGAAAGAATATTTTAAAGCCTCCTGTTAGGCCATCATCTACACGACATAGCCCTGAATTTTCCAATGCGCAGCTCTTTGCAAAAGAGAGATATTGGCAAGGAAAAGCTGTCTTGTACCTTTGCATTTTTCTACCAAACGAAGGTCACTAGAAAGAAAATTTTAAAGCCTCCTGTTAGGCCATCATCTACACGACATAGCCCTGAATTTTCCAATGCGTAGCTCTTTGCAAAAGAGAGATATTGGCAAGGAAAAGCTGTCTTGTACCTTTGCATTTTTCTCCCAAACGAAGGACACTAGAAAGAAAATTTTAAAGCCTCCTGTTAGGCCATCATCTACACGACATAGACCTGAATTTTCCAATGCGCAGCTCTTTGCAAAAGAGAGATATTGGCAAGGAAAAGCTGTCTTGTACCATTGCATTTTTCTCCCAAACGAAGGGCACTAGAAAGAAAATTTTAAAGCCTCCTGTTAGGCCATCATCTACACGACATAGCCCTGAATTTTCCAATGCGCAGCTCTTTGCAAAAGAGAGATATTGGCAAGGAAAAGCTGTCTTGTACCTTTGCATTTTTCTCCCAAACGAAGGTCACTAGAAAGAAAATTTTAAAGCCTCCTGTTAGGCCATCATCTACACGACATAGCCCTGAATTTTCCAATGCGCAGCTCTTTGCAAAAGAGAGATATTGGCAAGGAAAAGCTGTCTTGTACCTTTGCATTTTTCTCCCAAACGAAGGTCACTAGAAAGAAAATTTTAAAGCCTCCTGTTAGGCCATCATCTACACGACATAGCCCTGAATTTTCCAATGCGCAGCTCTTTGCAAAAGAGAGATATTGGCAAGGAAAAGCTGTCTTGTACCATTGCATTTTTCTCCCAAACGAAGGACACTAGAAAGAAAATTTTAAAGCCTCCTGTTAGGCCATCATCTACACGACATAGCCCTAAATTTTCCAATGCGCAGCTCTTTGCAAAAGAGAGATATTGGCAAGGAAAAGCTGTCTTGTACCTTTGCATTTTTCTCCCAAACGAAGGTCACTAGAAAGAAAATTTTAAAGCCTCCTGTTAGGCCATCATCTACACGACATAGCCCTGAATTTTCCAATGCGCAGCTCTTTGCAAAAGAGAGATATTGGCAAGGAAAAGCTGTCTTGTACCATTGCATTTTTCTCCCAAACGAAGGGCACTAGAAAGAAAATTTTAAAGCCTCCTGTTAGGCCATCATCTACACGACATAGCCCTGAATTTTCCAATGCGCAGCTCTTTGCAAAAGAGAGATATTGGCAAGGAAAAGCTGTCTTGTACCTTTGCATTTTTCTCCCAAACGAAGGTCACTAGAAAGAAAATTTTAAAGCCTCCTGTTAGGCCATCATCTACACGACATAGCCCTGAATTTTCCAATGCGCAGCTCTTTGCAAAAGAGAGATATTGGCAAGGAAAAGCTGTCTTGTACCATTGCATTTTTCTCCCAAACGAAGGACACTAGAAAGAAAATTTTAAAGCCTCCTGTTAGGCCATCATCTACACGACATAGCCCTGAATTTTCCAATGCGCAGCTCTTTGCAAAAGAGAGATATTGGCAAGGAAAAGCTGTCTTGTACCATTCCATTTTTCTCCCAAACGAAGGACACTAGAAAGAACATTTTAAAGCCTCCTGTTAGGCCATCATCTACACGACATAGCCCTGAATTTTCCAATGCGCAGCTCTTTGCAAAAGAGAGATATTGGCAAGGAAAAGCTGTCTTGTACCTTTGCATTTTTCTCCGAAACGAAGGTCACTAGAAAGAAAATTTTAAAGCCTCCTGTTAGGCCATCATCTACACGACATAGCCCTGAATTTTCCAATGCGCAGCTCTTTGCAAAAGAGAGATATTGGCAAGGAAAAGCTGTCTTGTACCATTGCATTTTTCTCCCAAACGAAGGACACTAGAAAGAAAATTTTAAAGCCTCCTGTTAGGCCATCATCTACACGACATAGCCCTGAATTTTCCAATGCGCAGCTCTTTGCAAAAGAGAGATATTGGCAAGGAAAAGCTGTCTTGTACCATTGCATTTTTCTCCCAAACGAAGGACACTAGAAAGAACATTTTAAAGCCTCCTGTTAGGCCATCATCTACACGACATAGCCCTGAATTTTCCAATGCGCAGCTCTTTGCAAAAGAGAGATATTGGCAAGGAAAAGCTGTCTTGTACCTTTGCATTTTTCTCCCAAACGAAGGACACTAGAAAGAAAATTTTAAAGCCTACTGTTAGGCCATCATCTACACGACATAGCCCTGAATTTTCCAATGCGCAGCTCTTTGCAAAAGAGAGATATTGGCAAGGAAAAGCTGTCTTGTACCTTTGCATTTTTCTCCCAAACGAAGGTCACTAGAAAGAAAATTTTAAAGCCTCCTGTTAGGCCATCATCTACACGACATAGCCCTGAATTTTCCAATGCGCAGCTCTTTGCAAAAGAGAGATATTGGCAAGGAAAAGCTGTCTTGTACCATTGCATTTTTCTCCCAAACGAAGGACACTAGAAAGAATATTTTAAAGCCTCCTGTTAGGCCATCATCTACACGACATAGCCCTGAATTTTCCAATGCGCAGCTCTTTGCAAAAGAGAGATATTGGCAAGGAAAAGCTGTCTTGTACCTTTGCATTTTTCTACCAAACGAAGGTCACTAGAAAGAAAATTTTAAAGCCTCCTGTTAGGCCATCATCTACACGACATAGCCCTGAATTTTCCAATGCGTAGCTCTTTGCAAAAGAGAGATATTGGCAAGGAAAAGCTGTCTTGTACCTTTGCATTTTTCTCCCAAACGAAGGACACTAGAAAGAAAATTTTAAAGCCTCCTGTTAGGCCATCATCTACACGACATAGACCTGAATTTTCCAATGCGCAGCTCTTTGCAAAAGAGAGATATTGGCAAGGAAAAGCTGTCTTGTACCATTGCATTTTTCTCCCAAACGAAGGGCACTAGAAAGAAAATTTTAAAGCCTCCTGTTAGGCCATCATCTACACGACATAGCCCTGAATTTTCCAATGCGCAGCTCTTTGCAAAAGAGAGATATTGGCAAGGAAAAGCTGTCTTGTACCTTTGCATTTTTCTCCCAAACGAAGGTCACTAGAAAGAAAATTTTAAAGCCTCCTGTTAGGCCATCATCTACACGACATAGCCCTGAATTTTCCAATGCGCAGCTCTTTGCAAAAGAGAGATATTGGCAAGGAAAAGCTGTCTTGTACCTTTGCATTTTTCTCCCAAACGAAGGTCACTAGAAAGAAAATTTTAAAGCCTCCTGTTAGGCCATCATCTACACGACATAGCCCTGAATTTTCCAATGCGCAGCTCTTTGCAAAAGAGAAATATTGGCAAGGAAAAGCTGTCTTGTACCATTGCATTTTTCTCCCAAACGAAGGACACTAGAAAGAAAATTTTAAAGCCTCCTGTTAGGCCATCATCTACACGACATAGCCCTAAATTTTCCAATGCGCAGCTCTTTGCAAAAGAGAGATATTGGCAAGGAAAAGCTGTCTTGTACCTTTGCATTTTTCTCCCAAACGAAGGTCACTAGAAAGAAAATTTTAAAGCCTCCTGTTAGGCCATCATCTACACGACATAGCCCTGAATTTTCCAATGCGCAGCTCTTTGCAAAAGAGAGATATTGGCAAGGAAAAGCTGTCTTGTACCATTGCGTTTTTCTCCCAAACGAAGGACACTAGAAAGAAAATTTTAAAGCCTCCTGTTAGGCCATCATCTACACGACATAGCCCTGAATTTTCCAATGCGCAGCTCTTTGCAAAAGAGAGATATTGGCAAGGAAAAGCTGTCTTGTACCTTTGCATTTTTCTCCCAAACGAAGGACACTAGAAAGAAAATTTTAAAGCCTCCTGTTAGGCCATCATCTACACGACATAGCCCTGAATTTTCCAATGCGCAGCTCTTTGCAAAAGAGAGATATTGGCAAGGAAAAGCTGTCTTGTACCATTGCATTTTTCTCCCAAACGAAGGAAACTAGAAAGAAAATTTTAAAGCCTCCTGTTAGGCCATCATCTACACGACATAGCCCTGAATTTTCCAATGCGCAGCTCTTTGCAAAAGAGAGATATTGGCAAGGAAAAGCTGTCTTGTACCATTGCATTTTTCTCCCAAACGAAGGACACTAGAAAGAACATTTTAAAGCCTCCTGTTAGGCCATCATCTACACGACATAGCCCTGAATTTTCCAATGCGCAGCTCTTTGCAAAAGAGAGATTTTGGCAAGGAAAAGCTGTCTTGTACCTTTGCATTTTTCTCCCAAACGAAGGACACTAGAAAGAAAATTTTAAAGCCTACTGTTAGGCCATCATCTACACGACATAGCCCTGAATTTTCCAATGCGCAGCTCTTTGCAAAAGAGAGATATTGGCAAGGAAAAGCTGTCTTGTACCTTTGCATTTTTCTCCCAAACGAAGGTCACTAGAAAGAAAATTTTTAAGCCTCCTGTTAGGCCATCATCTACACGACATAGCCCTGAATTTTCCAATGCGCAGCTCTTTGCAAAAGAGAGATATTGGCAAGGAAAAGCTGTCTTGTACCATTGCATTTTTCTCCCAAACGAAGGACACTAGAAAGAATATTTTAAAGCCTCCTGTTAGGCCATCATCTACACGACATAGCCCTGAATTTTCCAATGCGCAGCTCTTTGCAAAAGAGAGATATTGGCAAGGAAAAGCTGTCTTGTACCTTTGCATTTTTCTACCAAACGAAGGTCACTAGAAAGAAAATTTTAAAGCCTCCTGTTAGGCCATCATCTACACGACATAGCCCTGAATTTTCCAATGCGTAGCTCTTTGCAAAAGAGAGATATTGGCAAGGAAAAGCTGTCTTGTACCTTTGCATTTTTCTCCCAAACGAAGGACACTAGAAAGAAAATTTTAAAGCCTCCTGTTAGGCCATCATCTACACGACATAGCCCTGAATTTTCCAATGCGCAGCTCTTTGCAAAAGAGAGATATTGGCAAGGAAAAGCTGTCTTGTACCATTGCATTTTTCTCCCAAACGAAGGGCACTAGAAAGAAAATTTTAAAGCCTCCTGTTAGGCCATCATCTACACGACATAGCCCTGAATTTTCCAATGCGCAGCTCTTTGCAAAAGAGAGATATTGGCAAGGAAAAGCTGTCTTGTACCTTTGCATTTTTCTCCCAAACGAAGGTCACTAGAAAGAAAATTTTAAAGCCTCCTGTTAGGCCATCATCTACACGACATAGCCCTGAATTTTCCAATGCGCAGCTCTTTGCAAAAGAGAGATATTGGCAAGGAAAAGCTGTCTTGTACCTTTGCATTTTTCTCCCAAACGAAGGTCACTAGAAAGAAAATTTTAAAGCCTCCTGTTAGGCCATCATCTACACGACATAGCCCTGAATTTTCCAATGCGCAGCTCTTTGCAAAAGAGAGATATTGGCAAGGAAAAGCTGTCTTGTACCATTGCATTTTTCTCCCAAACGAAGGACACTAGAAAGAAAATTTTAAAGCCTCCTGTTAGGCCATCATCTACACGACATAGCCCTGAATTTTCCAATGCGCAGCTCTTTGCAAAAGAGAGATATTGGCAAGGAAAAGCTGTCTTGTACCTTTGCATTTTTCTCCCAAACGAAGGACACTAGAAAGAAAATTTTAAAGCCTCCTGTTAGGCCATCATCTACACGACATAGCCCTGAATTTTCCAATGCGCAGCTCTTTGCAAAAGAGAGATATTGGCAAGGAAAAGCTGTCTTGTACCATTGCATTTTTCTCCCAAACGAAGGACACTAGAAAGAAAATTTTAAAGCCTCCTGTTAGGCCATCATCTACACGACATAACCCTGAATTTTCCAATGCGCAGCTCTTTGCAAAAGAGAGATATTGGCAAGGAAAAGCTGTCTTGTTCCATTGCATTTTTCTCCCAAACGAAGGACACTAGAAAGAAAATTTTAAAGCCTCCTGTTAGGCCATCATCTACACGACATAGCCCTGAATTTTCCAATGCGCAGCTCTTTGCAAAAGAGAGATATTGGCAAGGAAAAGCTGTCTTGTACCTTTGCATTTTTCTACCAAACGAAGGTCACTAGAAAGAAAATTTTAAAGCCTCCTGTTAGGCCATCATCTACACGACATAGCCCTGAATTTTCCAATGCGTAGCTCTTTGCAAAAGAGAAATATTGGAAAGGAAAAGCTGTCTTGTACCTTTGCATTTTTCTCCCAAACGAAGGGCACTAGAAAGAAAATTTTAAAGCCTCCTGTTAGGCCATCATCTACACGACATAGCCCTGAATTTTCCAATTCGCAGCTCTTTGCAAAAGAGAGATATTGGCAAGGAAAAGCTGTCTTGTACCTTTGCATTTTTCTCCCAAACGAAGGTCACTAGAAAGAAAATTTTAAAGCCTCCTGTTAGGCCATCATCTACACGACATAGCCCTGAATTTTCCAATGCGCAGCTCTTTGCAAAAGAGAGATATTGGCAAGGAAAAGCTGTCTTGTACCTTTGCATTTTTCTCCCAAACGAAGGTCACTAGAAAGAAAATTTTAAAGCCTCCTGTTAGGCCATCATCTACACGACATAGCCCTGAATTTTCCAATGCGCAGCTCTTTGCAAAAGAGAGATATTGGCAAGGAAAAGCTGTCTTGTACCATTGCATTTTTCTCCCAAACGAAGGACACTAGAAAGAAAATTTTAAAGCCTCCTGTTAGGCCATCATCTACACGACATAGCCCTGAATTTTCCAATGCGCAGCTCTTTGCAAAAGAGAGATATTGGCAAGGAAAAGCTGTCTTGTACCTTTGCATTTTTCTCCCAAACGAAGGACACTAGAAAGAAAATTTTAAAGCCTCCTGTTAGGCCATCATCTACACGACATAGCCCTGAATTTTCCAATGCGCAGCTCTTTGCAAAAGAGAGATATTGGCAAGGAAAAGCTGTCTTGTACCATTGCATTTTTCTCCCAAACGAAGGACACTAGAAAGAAAATTTTAAAGCCTCCTGTTAGGCCATCATCTACACGACATAACCCTGAATTTTCCAATGCGCAGCTCTTTGCAAAAGAGAGATATTGGCAAGGAAAAGCTGTCTTGTTCCATTGCATTTTTCTCCCAAACGAAGGACACTAGAAAGAAAATTTTAAAGCCTCCTGTTAGGCCATCATCTACACGACATAGCCCTGAATTTTCCAATGCGCAGCTCTTTGCAAAAGAGAGATATTGGCAAGGAAAAGCTGTCTTGTACCATTGCATTTTTCTCCCAAACGAAGGACACTAGAAAGAAAATTTTAAAGCCTCCTGTTAGGCCATCATCTACACGACATAGCCCTGAATTTTCCAATGCGCAGCTCTTTGCAAAAGAGAGATATTGGCAAGGAAAAGCTGTCTTGTACCTTTGCATTTTTCTCCCAAACGAAGGACACTAGAAAGAAAATTTTAAAGCCTCCTGTTAGGCCATCATCTACACGACATAGCCCTGAATTTTCCAATGCGCAGCTCTTTGCAAAAGAGAGATATTGGCAAGGAAAAGCTGTCTTGTACCATTGCATTTTTCTCCCAAACGAAGGACACTAGAAAGAAAATTTTAAAGCCTCCTGTTAGGCCATCATCTACACGACATAACCCTGAATTTTCCAATGCGCAGCTCTTTGCAAAAGAGAGATATTGGCAAGGAAAAGCTGTCTTGTTCCATTGCATTTTTCTCCCAAACGAAGGACACTAGAAAGAAAATTTTAAAGCCTCCTGTTAGGCCATCATCTACACGACATAGCCCTGAATTTTCCAATGCGCAGCTCTTTGCAAAAGAGAGATATTGGCAAGGAAAAGCTGTCTTGTACCTTTGCATTTTTCTACCAAACGAAGGTCACTAGAAAGAAAATTTTAAAGCCTCCTGTTAGGCCATCATCTACACGACATAGCCCTGAATTTTCCAATGCGTAGCTCTTTGCAAAAGAGAAATATTGGAAAGGAAAAGCTGTCTTGTACCTTTGCATTTTTCTCCCAAACGAAAGACACTAGAAAGAAAATTTTAAAGCCTCCTGTTAGGCCATCATCTACACGACATAGCCCTGAATTTTCCAATGCGCAGCTCTTTGCAAAAGAGAGATATTGGCAAGGAAAAGCTGTCTTGTACCATTGCATTTTTCTCCCAAACGAAGGGCACTAGAAAGAAAATTTTAAAGCCTCCTGTTAGGCCATCATCTACACGACATAGCCCTGAATTTTCCAATGCGCAGCTCTTTGCAAAAGAGAGATATTGGCAAGGAAAAGCTGTCTTGTACCTTTGCATTTTTCTCCCAAACGAAGGTCACTAGAAAGAAAATTTTAAGGCCTCCTGTTAGGCCATCATCTACACGACATAGCCCTGAATTTTCCAATGCGCAGCTCTTTGCAAAAGAGAGATATTGGCAAGGAAAAGCTGTCTTGTACCTTTGCATTTTTCTACCAAACGAAGGTCACTAGAAAGAAAATTTTAAAGCCTCCTGTTAGGCCATCATCTACACGACATAGCCCTGAATTTTCCAATGCGCAGCTCTTTGCAAAAGAGAGATATTGGCAAGGAAAAGCTGTCTTGTACCATTGCATTTTTCTCCCAAACGAAGGACACTAGAAAGAAAATTTTAAAGCCTCCTGTTAGGCCATCATCTACACGACATAGCCCTGAATTTTCCAATGCGCAGCTCTTTGCAAAAGAGAGATATTGGCAAGGAAAAGCTGTCTTGTACCTTTGCATTTTTCTCCCAAACGAAGGACACTAGAAAGAAAATTTTAAAGCCTCCTGTTAGGCCATCATCTACACGACATAGCCCTGAATTTTCCAATGCGCAGCTCTTTGCAAAAGAGAGATATTGGCAAGGAAAAGCTGTCTTGTACCATTGCATTTTTCTCCCAAACGAAGGACACTAGAAAGAAAATTTTAAAGCCTCCTGTTAGGCCATCATCTACACGACATAACCCTGAATTTTCCAATGCGCAGCTCTTTGCAAAAGAGAGATATTGGCAAGGAAAAGCTGTCTTGTTCCATTGCATTTTTCTCCCAAACGAAGGACACTAGAAAGAAAATTTTAAAGCCTCCTGTTAGGCCATCATCTACACGACATAGCCCTGAATTTTCCAATGCGCAGCTCTTTGCAAAAGAGAGATATTGGCAAGGAAAAGCTGTCTTGTACCTTTGCATTTTTCTACCAAACGAAGGTCACTAGAAAGAAAATTTTAAAGCCTCCTGTTAGGCCATCATCTACACGACATAGCCCTGAATTTTCCAATGCGTAGCTCTTTGCAAAAGAGAAATATTGGAAAGGAAAAGCTGTCTTGTACCTTTGCATTTTTCTCCCAAACGAAGGGCACTAGAAAGAAAATTTTAAAGCCTCCTGTTAGGCCATCATCTACACGACATAGCCCTGAATTTTCCAATTCGCAGCTCTTTGCAAAAGAGAGATATTGGCAAGGAAAAGCTGTCTTGTACCTTTGCATTTTTCTCCCAAACGAAGGTCACTAGAAAGAAAATTTTAAAGCCTCCTGTTAGGCCATCATCTACACGACATAGCCCTGAATTTTCCAATGCGCAGCTCTTTGCAAAAGAGAGATATTGGCAAGGAAAAGCTGTCTTGTACCTTTGCATTTTTCTCCCAAACGAAGGTCACTAGAAAGAAAATTTTAAAGCCTCCTGTTAGGCCATCATCTACACGACATAGCCCTGAATTTTCCAATGCGCAGCTCTTTGCAAAAGAGAGATATTGGCAAGGAAAAGCTGTCTTGTACCATTGCATTTTTCTCCCAAACGAAGGACACTAGAAAGAAAATTTTAAAGCCTCCTGTTAGGCCATCATCTACACGACATAGCCCTGAATTTTCCAATGCGCAGCTCTTTGCAAAAGAGAGATATTGGCAAGGAAAAGCTGTCTTGTACCTTTGCATTTTTCTCCCAAACGAAGGACACTAGAAAGAAAATTTTAAAGCCTCCTGTTAGGCCATCATCTACACGACATAGCCCTGAATTTTCCAATGCGCAGCTCTTTGCAAAAGAGAGATATTGGCAAGGAAAAGCTGTCTTGTACCATTGCATTTTTCTCCCAAACGAAGGACACTAGAAAGAAAATTTTAAAGCCTCCTGTTAGGCCATCATCTACACGACATAACCCTGAATTTTCCAATGCGCAGCTCTTTGCAAAAGAGAGATATTGGCAAGGAAAAGCTGTCTTGTTCCATTGCATTTTTCTCCCAAACGAAGGACACTAGAAAGAAAATTTTAAAGCCTCCTGTTAGGCCATCATCTACACGACATAGCCCTGAATTTTCCAATGCGCAGCTCTTTGCAAAAGAGAGATATTGGCAAGGAAAAGCTGTCTTGTACCTTTGCATTTTTCTACCAAACGAAGGTCACTAGAAAGAAAATTTTAAAGCCTCCTGTTAGGCCATCATCTACACGACATAGCCCTGAATTTTCCAATGCGTAGCTCTTTGCAAAAGAGAAATATTGGAAAGGAAAAGCTGTCTTGTACCTTTGCATTTTTCTCCCAAACGAAAGACACTAGAAAGAAAATTTTAAAGCCTCCTGTTAGGCCATCATCTACACGACATAGCCCTGAATTTTCCAATGCGCAGCTCTTTGCAAAAGAGAGATATTGGCAAGGAAAAGCTGTCTTGTACCATTGCATTTTTCTCCCAAACGAAGGGCACTAGAAAGAAAATTTTAAAGCCTCCTGTTAGGCCATCATCTACACGACATAGCCCTGAATTTTCCAATGCGCAGCTCTTTGCAAAAGAGAGATATTGGCAAGGAAAAGCTGTCTTGTACCTTTGCATTTTTCTCCCAAACGAAGGTCACTAGAAAGAAAATTTTAAAGCCTCCTGTTAGGCCATCATCTACACGACATAGCCCTGAATTTTCCAATGCGCAGCTCTTTGCAAAAGAGAGATATTGGCAAGGAAAAGCTGTCTTGTACCTTTGCATTTTTCTACCAAACGAAGGTCACTAGAAAGAAAATTTTAAAGCCTCCTGTTAGGCCATCATCTACACGACATAGCCCTGAATTTTCCAATGCGTAGCTCTTTGCAAAAGAGAAATATTGGAAAGGAAAAGCTGTCTTGTACCTTTGCATTTTTCTCCCAAACGAAGGGCACTAGAAAGAAAATTTTAAAGCCTCCTGTTAGGCCATCATCTACACGACATAGCCCTGAATTTTCCAATTCGCAGCTCTTTGCAAAAGAGAGATATTGGCAAGGAAAAGCTGTCTTGTACCTTTGCATTTTTCTCCCAAACGAAGGTCACTAGAAAGAAAATTTTAAAGCCTCCTGTTAGGCCATCATCTACACGACATAGCCCTGAATTTTCCAATGCGCAGCTCTTTGCAAAAGAGAGATATTGGCAAGGAAAAGCTGTCTTGTACCTTTGCATTTTTCTCCCAAACGAAGGTCACTAGAAAGAAAATTTTAAAGCCTCCTGTTAGGCCATCATCTACACGACATAGCCCTGAATTTTCCAATGCGCAGCTCTTTGCAAAAGAGAGATATTGGCAAGGAAAAGCTGTCTTGTACCATTGCATTTTTCTCCCAAACGAAGGACACTAGAAAGAAAATTTTAAAGCCTCCTGTTAGGCCATCATCTACACGACATAGCCCTGAATTTTCCAATGCGCAGCTCTTTGCAAAAGAGAGATATTGGCAAGGAAAAGCTGTCTTGTACCTTTGCATTTTTCTCCCAAACGAAGGACACTAGAAAGAAAATTTTAAAGCCTCCTGTTAGGCCATCATCTACACGACATAGCCCTGAATTTTCCAATGCGCAGCTCTTTGCAAAAGAGAGATATTGGCAAGGAAAAGCTGTCTTGTACCATTGCATTTTTCTCCCAAACGAAGGACACTAGAAAGAAAATTTTAAAGCCTCCTGTTAGGCCATCATCTACACGACATAACCCTGAATTTTCCAATGCGCAGCTCTTTGCAAAAGAGAGATATTGGCAAGGAAAAGCTGTCTTGTTCCATTGCATTTTTCTCCCAAACGAAGGACACTAGAAAGAAAATTTTAAAGCCTCCTGTTAGGCCATCATCTACACGACATAGCCCTGAATTTTCCAATGCGCAGCTCTTTGCAAAAGAGAGATATTGGCAAGGAAAAGCTGTCTTGTACCTTTGCATTTTTCTACCAAACGAAGGTCACTAGAAAGAAAATTTTAAAGCCTCCTGTTAGGCCATCATCTACACGACATAGCCCTGAATTTTCCAATGCGTAGCTCTTTGCAAAAGAGAAATATTGGAAAGGAAAAGCTGTCTTGTACCTTTGCATTTTTCTCCCAAACGAAAGACACTAGAAAGAAAATTTTAAAGCCTCCTGTTAGGCCATCATCTACACGACATAGCCCTGAATTTTCCAATGCGCAGCTCTTTGCAAAAGAGAGATATTGGCAAGGAAAAGCTGTCTTGTACCATTGCATTTTTCTCCCAAACGAAGGGCACTAGAAAGAAAATTTTAAAGCCTCCTGTTAGGCCATCATCTACACGACATAGCCCTGAATTTTCCAATGCGCAGCTCTTTGCAAAAGAGAGATATTGGCAAGGAAAAGCTGTCTTGTACCTTTGCATTTTTCTCCCAAACGAAGGTCACTAGAAAGAAAATTTTAAAGCCTCCTGTTAGGCCATCATCTACACGACATAGCCCTGAATTTTCCAATGCGCAGCTCTTTGCAAAAGAGAGATATTGGCAAGGAAAAGCTGTCTTGTACCTTTGCATTTTTCTCCCAAACGAAGGTCACTAGAAAGAACATTTTAAAGCCTCCTGTTAGGCCATCATCTACACGACATAGCCCTGAATTTTCCAATGCGCAGCTCTTTGCAAAAGAGAGATATTGGCAAGGAAAAGCTGTCTTGTACCTTTGCATTTTTCTCCCAAACGAAGGTCACTAGAAAGAAAATTTTAAAGCCTCCTGTTAGGCCACACGACATAGCCCTGAATTTTCCAATGCGTAGCTCTTTGCAAAAGAGAGATATTGGCAAGGAAAAGCTGTCTTGTACCTTTGCATTTTTCTCCCAAACGAAGGACACTAGAAAGAAAATTTTAAAGCCTCCTGTTAGGCCATCATCTACACGACATAGCCCTGGATTTTCCAATGCGCAGCTCTTTGCAAAAGAGAGATATTGGCAAGGAAAAGCTTTCTTGTACCATTGCATTTTTCTCCCAAACGAAGGTCACTAGAAAGAAAATTTTAAAGCCTCCTGTCAGGCCATCATCTACACGACATAGCCCTGAATTTTCCAATGCGTAGCTCTTTGCAAAAGAGAGATATTGGCAAGGAAAAGCTGTCTTGTACCTTTGCATTTTTCTCCCAAATGAAGGACACTAGAAAGAAAATTTTAAAGCCTCCTGTTAGGCCATCATCTACACGACATAGCCCTGAATTTTCCAATGCGCAGCTCTTTGCAAAAGAGAGATATTGGCAAGGAAAAGCTGTCTTGTACCATTGCATTTTTCTCCCAAACGAAGGACACTAGAAAGAACATTTTAAAGCCTCCTGTTAGGCCATCATCTACACGACATAGCCCTGAATTTTCCAATGCGCAGCTCTTTGCAAAAGAGAGATATTGGCAAGGAAAAGCTGTCTTGTACCATTGCATTTTTCTCCCAAACGAAGGACACTAGAAAGAACATTTTAAAGCCTCCTGTTAGGCCATCATCTACACGACATAGCCCTAAATTTTCCAATGCGCAGCTCTTTGCAAAAGAGAGATATTGGCAAGGAAAAGCTGTCTTGTACCATTGCATTTTTCTCCCAAACGAAGGACACTAGAAAGAACATTTTAAAGCCTCCTGTTAGGCCATCATCTACACGACATAGCCCTGAATTTTCCAATGCGCAGCTCTTTGCAAAAGAGAGATATTGGCAAGGAAAAGCTGTCTTGTACCTTTGCATTTTTCTCCCAAACGAAGGACACTAGAAAGAAAATTTTAAAGCCTCCTGTTAGGCCATCATCTACACGACATAGCCCTGAATTTTCCAATGCGCAGCTCTTTGCAAAAGAGAGATATTGGCAAGGAAAAGCTGTCTTGTACCATTGCATTTTTCTCCCAAACGAAGGACACTAGAAAGAAAATTTTAAAGCCTCCTGTTAGGCCATCATCTACACGACATAGCCCTGAATTTTCCAATGCGCAGCTCTTTGCAAAAGAGAGATATTGGCAAGGAAAAGCTGTCTTGTACCATTGCATTTTTCTCCCAAACGAAGGGCACTAGAAAGAAAATTTTAAAGCCTCCTGTTAGGCCATCATCTACACGACATAGCCCTGAATTTTTTAATGCGCAGCTCTTTGCAAAAGAGAGATATTGGCAAGGAAAAGCTGTCTTGTACCTTTGCATTTTTCTCCCAAACGAAGGGCACTAGAAAGAAAATTTTAAAGCCTCCTGTTAGGCCATCATCTACACGACATAGCCCTGAATTTTCCAATGAGTAGCTCTTTGCAAAAGAGAGATATTGGCAAGGAAAAGCTGTCTTGTACCTTTGCATTTTTCTCCCAAACGAAGGACACTAGAAAGAAATTTTTAAAGCCTCCTGTTAGGCCATCATCTACACGACATAGCTCTGAATTTTCCAATGCGTAGCTCTTTGCAAAAGAGAGATATTGGCAAGGAAAAGCTGTCTTGTACCTTTGCATTTTTCTCCCAAACGAAGGACACTAGAAAGAAAATTTTAAAGCCTCCTGTTAGGCCATCATCTACACGACATAGCCCTGAATTTTCCAATGCGCAGCTCTTTGCAAAAGAGAGATATTGGCAAGGAAAAGCTGTCTTGTACCATTGCATTTTTCTCCCAAACGAAGGACACTAGAAAGAAAATTTGAAAGCCTCCTGTTAGGCCATCATCTACACGACATAGCCCTAAATTTTCCAATGCGCAGCTCTTTGCAAAAGAGAGATATTGGCAAGGAAAAGCTGTCTTGTACCATTGCATTTTTCTCCCAAACGAAGGACACTAGAAAGAACATTTTAAAGCCTCCTGTTAGGCCATCATCTACACGACATAGCCCTGAATTTTCCAATGCGCAGCTCTTTGCAAAAGAGAGATATTGGCAAGGAAAAGCTGTCTTGTACCTTTGCATTTTTCTCCCAAACGAAGGACACTAGACAGAAAATTTTAAAGCCTCCTGTTAGGCCATCATCTACACGACATAGCCCTGAATTTTCCAATGCGCAGCTCTTTGCAAAAGAGAGATATTGGCAAGGAAAAGCTGTCTTGTACCATTGCATTTTTCTCCCAAATGAAGGACACTAGAAAGAAAATTTTAAAGCCTCCTGTTAGGCCATCATCTACACGACATAGCCCTGAATTTTCCAATGCGCAGCTCTTTGCAAAAGAGAGATATTGGCAAGGAAAAGCTGTCTTGTACCATTGCATTTTTCTCCCAAACGAAGGACACTAGAAAGAAAATTTTAAAGCCTCCTGTTAGGCCATCATCTACACGACATAGCCCTGAATTTTCCAATGCGCAGCTCTTTGCAAAAGAGAGATATTGGCAAGGAAAAGCTGTCTTGTACCATTGCATTTTTCTCCCAAACGAAGGACACTAGAAAGAACATTTTAAAGCCTCCTGTTAGGCCATCATCTACACGACATAGCCCTGAATTTTCCAATGCGCAGCTCTTTGCAAAAGAGAGATATTGGCAAGGAAAAGCTGTCTTGTACCTTTGCATTTTTCTCCCAAACGAAGGTCACTAGAAAGAAAATTTTAAAGCCTCCTGTTAGGCCATCATCTACACGACATAGCCCTGAATTTTCCAATGCGTAGCTCTTTGCAAAAGAGAGATATTGGCAAGGAAAAGCTGTCTTGTACCTTTGCATTTTTCTCCCAAACGAAGGACACTAGAAAGAAAATTTTAAAGCCTCCTGTTAGGCCATCATCTACACGACATAGCCCTGAATTTTCCAATGCGTAGCTCTTTGCAAAAGAGAGATATTGGCAAGGAAAAGCTGTCTTGTACCTTTGCATTTTTCTCCCAAACGAAGGACACTAGAAAGAAAATTTTAAAGCCTCCTTTTAGGCCATCATCTACACGACATAGCCCTGAATTTTCCAATGCGCAGCTCTTTGCAAAAGAGAGATATTGGCAAGGAAAAGCTGTCTTGTACCATTGCATTTTTCTCCCAAACGAAGGGCACTAGAAAGAAAATTTTAAAGCCTCCTGTTAGGCCATCATCTACACGACATAGCCCTGAATTTTCCAATGCGCAGCTCTTTGCAAAAGAGAGATATTGGCAAGGAAAAGCTGTATTGTACCTTTGCATTTTTCTCCCAAACGAAGGACACTAGAAAGAAAATTTTAAAGCCTCCTGTTAGGCCATCATCTACACGACATAGCCCTGAATTTTCCAATGCGCAGCTCTTTGCAAAAGAGAGATATTGGCAAGGAAAAGCTGTCTTGTACCATTGCATTTTTCTCCCAAACGAAGGACACTAGAAAGAAAATTTTAAAGCCTCCTGTTAGGCCATCATCTACACGACATAGCCCAGAATTTTCCAATGCGCAGCTCTTTGCAAAAGAGAGATATTGGCAAGGAAAAGCTGTCTTGTACCATTGCATTTTTCTCCCAAACGAAGGGCACTAGAAAGAAAATTTTAAAGCCTCCTGTTAGGCCATCATCTACACGACATAGCCCTGAATTTTTTAATGCGCAGCTCTTTGCAAAAGAGAGATATTGGCAAGGAAAAGCTGTCTTGTACCTTTGCATTTTTCTCCCAAACGAAGGGCACTAGAAAGAAAATTTTAAAGCCTCCTGTTAGGCCATCATCTACACGACATAGCCCTGAATTTTCCAATGAGTAGCTCTTTGCAAAAGAGAGATATTGGCAAGGAAAAGCTGTCTTGTACCTTTGCATTTTTCTCCCAAACGAAGGACACTAGAAAGAAAATTTTAAAGCCTCCTGTTAGGCCATCATCTACACGACATAGCCCTGAATTTTCCAATGCGCAGCTCTTTACAAAAGAGAGATATTGGCAAGGAAAAGCTGTCTTGTACCATTGCATTTTTCTCCCAAACGAAGGACACTAGAAAGAAAATTTTAAAGCCTCCTGTTAGGCCATCATCTACACGACATAGCCCTGAATTTTCCAATGCGCAGCTCTTTGCAAAAGAGAGATATTGGCAAGGAAAAGCTGTCTTGTACCATTGCATTTTTCTCCCAAACGAAGGACACTAGAAAGAACATTTTAAAGCCTCCTGTTAGGCCATCATCTACACGACATAGCCCTGAATTTTCCAATGCGCAGCTCTTTGCAAAAGAGAGATATTGGCAAGGAAAAGCTGTCTTGTACCTTTGCATTTTTCTCCCAAACGAAGGGCACTAGAAAGAAAATTTTAAAGCCTCCTGTTAGGCCATCATCTACACGACATAGCCCTGAATTTTCCAATGAGTAGCTCTTTGCAAAAGAGAGATATTGGCAAGGAAAAGCTGTCTTGTACCTTTGCATTTTTCTCCCAAACGAAGGACACTAGAAAGAAAATTTTAAAGCCTCCTGTTAGGCCATCATCTACACGACATAGCCCTGAATTTTCCAATGCGCAGCTCTTTACAAAAGAGAGATATTGGCAAGGAAAAGCTGTCTTGTACCATTGCATTTTTCTCCCAAACGAAGGACACTAGAAAGAAAATTTTAAAGCCTCCTGTTAGGCCATCATCTACACGACATAGCCCTGAATTTTCCAATGCGCAGCTCTTTGCAAAAGAGAGATATTGGCAAGGAAAAGCTGTCTTGTACCATTGCATTTTTCTCCCAAACGAAGGACACTAGAAAGAACATTTTAAAGCCTCCTGTTAGGCCATCATCTACACGACATAGCCCTGAATTTTCCAATGCGTAGCTCTTTGCAAAAGAGAGATATTGGCAAGGAAAAGCTGTCTTGTACCTTTGCATTTTTCTCCCAAACGAAGGACACTAGAAAGAAAATTTTAAAGCCTCCTTTTAGGCCATCATCTACACGACATAGCCCTGAATTTTCCAATGCGCAGCTCTTTGCAAAAGAGAGATATTGGCAAGGAAAAGCTGTCTTGTACCATTGCATTTTTCTCCCAAACGAAGGGCACTAGAAAGAAAATTTTAAAGCCTCCTGTTAGGCCATCATCTACACGACATAGCCCTGAATTTTCCAATGCGCAGCTCTTTGCAAAAGAGAGATATTGGCAAGGAAAAGCTGTATTGTACCTTTGCATTTTTCTCCCAAACGAAGGACACTAGAAAGAAAATTTTAAAGCCTCCTGTTAGGCCATCATCTACACGACATAGCCCTGAATTTTCCAATGCGCAGCTCTTTGCAAAAGAGAGATATTGGCAAGGAAAAGCTGTCTTGTACCATTGCATTTTTCTCCCAAACGAAGGACACTAGAAAGAAAATTTTAAAGCCTCCTGTTAGGCCATCATCTACACGACATAGCCCAGAATTTTCCAATGCGCAGCTCTTTGCAAAAGAGAGATATTGGCAAGGAAAAGCTGTCTTGTACCATTGCATTTTTCTCCCAAACGAAGGGCACTAGAAAGAAAATTTTAAAGCCTCCTGTTAGGCCATCATCTACACGACATAGCCCTGAATTTTTTAATGCGCAGCTCTTTGCAAAAGAGAGATATTGGCAAGGAAAAGCTGTCTTGTACCTTTGCATTTTTCTCCCAAACGAAGGGCACTAGAAAGAAAATTTTAAAGCCTCCTGTTAGGCCATCATCTACACGACATAGCCCTGAATTTTCCAATGAGTAGCTCTTTGCAAAAGAGAGATATTGGCAAGGAAAAGCTGTCTTGTACCTTTGCATTTTTCTCCCAAACGAAGGACACTAGAAAGAAAATTTTAAAGCCTCCTGTTAGGCCATCATCTACACGACATAGCCCTGAATTTTCCAATGCGTAGCTCTTTGCAAAAGAGAGATATTGGCAAGGAAAAGCTGTCTTGTACCTTTGCATTTTTCTCCCAAACGAAGGACACTAGAAAGAAAATTTTAAAGCCTCCTGTTAGGCCATCATCTACACGACATAGCCCTGAATTTTCCAATGCGCAGCTCTTTGCAAAAGAGAGATATTGGCAAGGAAAAGCTGTCTTGTACCATTGCATTTTTCTCCCAAACGAAGGACACTAGAAAGAACATTTTAAAGCCTCCTGTTAGGCCATCATCTACACGACATAGCCCTGAATTTTCCAATGCGCAGCTCTTTGCAAAAGAGAGATATTGGCAAGGAAAAGCTGTCTTGTACCTTTGCATTTTTCTCCCAAACGAAGGACACTAGAAAGAAAATTTTAAAGCCTCCTGTTAGGCCATCATCTACACGACATAGCCCTGAATTTTCCAATGCGCAGCTCTTTGCAAAAGAGAGATATTGGCAAGGAAAAGCTGTCTTGTACCATTGCATTTTTCTCCCAAACGAAGGACACTAGAAAGAAAATTTTAAAGCCTCCTGTTAGGCCATCATCTACACGACATAGCCCTGAATTTTCCAATGCGCAGCTCTTTGCAAAAGAGAGATATTGGCAAGGAAAAGCTGTCTTGTACCATTGCATTTTTCTCCCAAACGAAGGACACTAGAAAGAAAATTTTAAAGCCTCCTGTTAGGCCATCATCTACACGACATAGCCCTGAATTTTCCAATGCGCAGCTCTTTGCAAAAGAGAGATATTGGCAAGGAAAAGCTGTCTTGTACCATTGCATTTTTCTCCCAAACGAAGGACACTAGAAAGAACATTTTAAAGCCTCCTGTTAGGCCATCATCTACACGACATAGCCCTGAATTTTCCAATGCGCAGCTCTTTGCAAAAGAGAGATATTGGCAAGGAAAAGCTGTCTTGTACCTTTGCATTTTTCTCCCAAACGAAGGACACTAGAAAGAAAATTTTAAAGCCTCCTGTTAGGCCATCATCTACACGACATAGCCCTGAATTTTCCAATGCGCAGCTCTTTGCAAAAGAGAGATATTGGCAAGGAAAAGCTGTCTTGTACCATAGCATTTTTCTCCCAAACGAAGGACACTAGAAAGAAAATTTTAAAGCCTCCTTTTAGGCCATCATCTACACGACATAGCCCTGAATTTTCCAATGCGCAGCTCTTTGCAAAAGAGAGATATTGGCAAGGAAAAGCTGTCTTGTACCATTGCATTTTTCTCCCAAACGAAGGACACTAGAAAGAACATTTTAAAGCCTCCTGTTAGGCCATCATCTACACGACATAGCCCTGAATTTTCCAATGCGCAGCTCTTTGCAAAAGAGAGATATTGGCAAGGAAAAGCTGTCTTGTACCATTGCATTTTTCTCCCAAACGAAGGACACTAGAAAGAACATTTTAAAGCCTCCTGTTAGGCCATCATCTACACGACATAGCCCTAAATTTTCCAATGCGCAGCTCTTTGCAAAAGAGAGATATTGGCAAGGAAAAGCTGTCTTGTACCATTGCATTTTTCTCCCAAACGAAGGACACTAGAAAGAACATTTTAAAGCCTCCTGTTAGGCCATCATCTACACGACATAGCCCTGAATTTTCCAATGCGCAGCTCTTTGCAAAAGAGAGATATTGGCAAGGAAAAGCTGTCTTGTACCTTTGCATTTTTCTCCCAAACGAAGGACACTAGAAAGAAAATTTTAAAGCCTCCTGTTAGGCCATCATCTACACGACATAGCCCTGAATTTTCCAATGCGCAGCTCTTTGCAAAAGAGAGATATTGGCAAGGAAAAGCTGTCTTGTACCATTGCATTTTTCTCCCAAACGAAGGACACTAGAAAGAAAATTTTAAAGCCTCCTGTTAGGCCATCATCTACACGACATAGCCCTGAATTTTCCAATGCGCAGCTCTTTGCAAAAGAGAGATATTGGCAAGGAAAAGCTGTCTTGTACCATTGCATTTTTCTCCCAAACGAAGGGCACTAGAAAGAAAATTTTAAAGCCTCCTGTTAGGCCATCATCTACACGACATAGCCCTGAATTTTTTAATGCGCAGCTCTTTGCAAAAGAGAGATATTGGCAAGGAAAAGCTGTCTTGTACCTTTGCATTTTTCTCCCAAACGAAGGGCACTAGAAAGAAAATTTTAAAGCCTCCTGTTAGGCCATCATCTACACGACATAGCCCTAAATTTTCCAATGCGCAGCTCTTTGCAAAAGAGAGATATTGGCAAGGAAAAGCTGTCTTGTACCATTGCATTTTTCTCCCAAACGAAGGACACTAGAAAGAACATTTTAAAGCCTCCTGTTAGGCCATCATCTACACGACATAGCCCTGAATTTTCCAATGCGCAGCTCTTTGCAAAAGAGAGATATTGGCAAGGAAAAGCTGTCTTGTACCTTTGCATTTTTCTCCCAAACGAAGGACACTAGAAAGAAAATTTTAAAGCCTCCTGTTAGGCCATCATCTACACGACATAGCCCTGAATTTTCCAATGCGCAGCTCTTTGCAAAAGAGAGATATTGGCAAGGAAAAGCTGTCTTGTACCATTGCATTTTTCTCCCAAACGAAGGACACTAGAAAGAAAATTTTAAAGCCTCCTGTTAGGCCATCATCTACACGACATAGCCCTGAATTTTCCAATGCGCAGCTCTTTGCAAAAGAGAGATATTGGCAAGGAAAAGCTGTCTTGTACCATTGCATTTTTCTCCCAAACGAAGGGCACTAGAAAGAAAATTTTAAAGCCTCCTGTTAGGCCATCATCTACACGACATAGCCCTGAATTTTTTAATGCGCAGCTCTTTGCAAAAGAGAGATATTGGCAAGGAAAAGCTGTCTTGTACCTTTGCATTTTTCTCCCAAACGAAGGGCACTAGAAAGAAAATTTTAAAGCCTCCTGTTAGGCCATCATCTACACGACATAGCCCTGAATTTTCCAATGAGTAGCTCTTTGCAAAAGAGAGATATTGGCAAGGAAAAGCTGTCTTGTACCTTTGCATTTTTCTCCCAAACGAAGGACACTAGAAAGAAATTTTTAAAGCCTCCTGTTAGGCCATCATCTACACGACATAGCTCTGAATTTTCCAATGCGTAGCTCTTTGCAAAAGAGAGATATTGGCAAGGAAAAGCTGTCTTGTACCTTTGCATTTTTCTCCCAAACGAAGGACACTAGAAAGAAAATTTTAAAGCCTCCTGTTAGGCCATCATCTACACGACATAGCCCTGAATTTTCCAATGCGCAGCTCTTTGCAAAAGAGAGATATTGGCAAGGAAAAGCTGTCTTGTACCATTGCATTTTTCTCCCAAACGAAGGACACTAGAAAGAAAATTTTAAAGCCTCCTGTTAGGCCATCATCTACACGACATAGCCCTAAATTTTCCAATGCGCAGCTCTTTGCAAAAGAGAGATATTGGCAAGGAAAAGCTGTCTTGTACCATTGCATTTTTCTCCCAAACGAAGGACACTAGAAAGAACATTTTAAAGCCTCCTGTTAGGCCATCATCTACACGACATAGCCCTGAATTTTCCAATGCGCAGCTCTTTGCAAAAGAGAGATATTGGCAAGGAAAAGCTGTCTTGTACCTTTGCATTTTTCTCCCAAACGAAGGACACTAGACAGAAAATTTTAAAGCCTCCTGTTAGGCCATCATCTACACGACATAGCCCTGAATTTTCCAATGCGCAGCTCTTTGCAAAAGAGAGATATTGGCAAGGAAAAGCTGTCTTGTACCATTGCATTTTTCTCCCAAATGAAGGACACTAGAAAGAAAATTTTAAAGCCTCCTGTTAGGCCATCATCTACACGACATAGCCCTGAATTTTCCAATGCGCAGCTCTTTGCAAAAGAGAGATATTGGCAAGGAAAAGCTGTCTTGTACCATTGCATTTTTCTCCCAAACGAAGGACACTAGAAAGAAAATTTTAAAGCCTCCTGTTAGGCCATCATCTACACGACATAGCCCTGAATTTTCCAATGCGCAGCTCTTTGCAAAAGAGAGATATTGGCAAGGAAAAGCTGTCTTGTACCATTGCATTTTTCTCCCAAACGAAGGACACTAGAAAGAACATTTTAAAGCCTCCTGTTAGGCCATCATCTACACGACATAGCCCTGAATTTTCCAATGCGCAGCTCTTTGCAAAAGAGAGATATTGGCAAGGAAAAGCTGTCTTGTACCTTTGCATTTTTCTCCCAAACGAAGGTCACTAGAAAGAAAATTTTAAAGCCTCCTGTTAGGCCATCATCTACACGACATAGCCCTGAATTTTCCAATGCGTAGCTCTTTGCAAAAGAGAGATATTGGCAAGGAAAAGCTGTCTTGTACCTTTGCATTTTTCTCCCAAACGAAGGACACTAGAAAGAAAATTTTAAAGCCTCCTGTTAGGCCATCATCTACACGACATAGCCCTGAATTTTCCAATGCGTAGCTCTTTGCAAAAGAGAGATATTGGCAAGGAAAAGCTGTCTTGTACCTTTGCATTTTTCTCCCAAACGAAGGACACTAGAAAGAAAAATTTTAAAGCCTCCTTTTAGGCCATCATCTACACGACATAGCCCTGAATTTTCCAATGCGCAGCTCTTTGCAAAAGAGAGATATTGGCAAGGAAAAGCTGTCTTGTACCATTGCATTTTTCTCCCAAACGAAGGGCACTAGAAAGAAAATTTTAAAGCCTCCTGTTAGGCCATCATCTACACGACATAGCCCTGAATTTTCCAATGCGCAGCTCTTTGCAAAAGAGAGATATTGGCAAGGAAAAGCTGTATTGTACCTTTGCATTTTTCTCCCAAACGAAGGACACTAGAAAGAAAATTTTAAAGCCTCCTGTTAGGCCATCATCTACACGACATAGCCCTGAATTTTCCAATGCGCAGCTCTTTGCAAAAGAGAGATATTGGCAAGGAAAAGCTGTCTTGTACCATTGCATTTTTCTCCCAAACGAAGGACACTAGAAAGAAAATTTTAAAGCCTCCTGTTAGGCCATCATCTACACGACATAGCCCTGAATTTTCCAATGCGCAGCTCTTTGCAAAAGAGAGATATTGGCAAGGAAAAGCTGTCTTGTACCATTGCATTTTTCTCCCAAACGAAGGGCACTAGAAAGAAAATTTTAAAGCCTCCTGTTAGGCCATCATCTACACGACATAGCCCTGAATTTTTTAATGCGCAGCTCTTTGCAAAAGAGAGATATTGGCAAGGAAAAGCTGTCTTGTACCTTTGCATTTTTCTCCCAAACGAAGGGCACTAGAAAGAAAATTTTAAAGCCTCCTGTTAGGCCATCATCTACACGACATAGCCCTGAATTTTCCAATGAGTAGCTCTTTGCAAAAGAGAGATATTGGCAAGGAAAAGCTGTCTTGTACCTTTGCATTTTTCTCCCAAACGAAGGACACTAGAAAGAAAATTTTAAAGCCTCCTGTTAGGCCATCATCTACACGACATAGCCCTGAATTTTCCAATGCGTAGCTCTTTGCAAAAGAGAGATATTGGCAAGGAAAAGCTGTCTTGTACCTTTGCATTTTTCTCCCAAACGAAGGACACTAGAAAGAAAATTTTAAAGCCTCCTGTTAGGCCATCATCTACACGACATAGCCCTGAATTTTCCAATGCGCAGCTCTTTGCAAAAGAGAGATATTGGCAAGGAAAAGCTGTCTTGTACCATTGCATTTTTCTCCCAAACGAAGGACACTAGAAAGAACATTTTAAAGCCTCCTGTTAGGCCATCATCTACACGACATAGCCCTGAATTTTCCAATGCGCAGCTCTTTGCAAAAGAGAGATATTGGCAAGGAAAAGCTGTCTTGTACCTTTGCATTTTTCTCCCAAACGAAGGACACTAGAAAGAAAATTTTAAAGCCTCCTGTTAGGCCATCATCTACACGACATAGCCCTGAATTTTCCAATGCGCAGCTCTTTGCAAAAGAGAGATATTGGCAAGGAAAAGCTGTCTTGTACCATTGCATTTTTCTCCCAAACGAAGGACACTAGAAAGAAAATTTTAAAGCCTCCTGTTAGGCCATCATCTACACGACATAGCCCTGAATTTTCCAATGCGCAGCTCTTTGCAAAAGAGAGATATTGGCAAGGAAAAGCTGTCTTGTACCATTGCATTTTTCTCCCAAACGAAGGACACTAGAAAGAAAATTTTAAAGCCTCCTGTTAGGCCATCATCTACACGACATAGCCCTGAATTTTCCAATGCGCAGCTCTTTGCAAAAGAGAGATATTGGCAAGGAAAAGCTGTCTTGTACCATTGCATTTTTCTCCCAAACGAAGGACACTAGAAAGAACATTTTAAAGCCTCCTGTTAGGCCATCATCTACACGACATAGCCCTGAATTTTCCAATGCGCAGCTCTTTGCAAAAGAGAGATATTGGCAAGGAAAAGCTGTCTTGTACCTTTGCATTTTTCTCCCAAACGAAGGTCACTAGAAAGAAAATTTTAAAGCCTCCTGTTAGGCCATCATCTACACGACATAGCCCTGAATTTTCCAATGCGTAGCTCTTTGCAAAAGAGAGATATTGGCAAGGAAAAGCTGTCTTGTACCTTTGCATTTTTCTCCCAAACGAAGGACACTAGAAAGAAAATTTTAAAGCCTCCTGTTAGGCCATCATCTACACGACATAGCCCTGAATTTTCCAATGCGTAGCTCTTTGCAAAAGAGAGATATTGGCAAGGAAAAGCTGTCTTGTACCTTTGCATTTTTCTCCCAAACGAAGGACACTAGAAAGAAAATTTTAAAGCCTCCTTTTAGGCCATCATCTACACGACATAGCCCTGAATTTTCCAATGCGCAGCTCTTTGCAAAAGAGAGATATTGGCAAGGAAAAGCTGTCTTGTACCATTGCATTTTTCTCCCAAACGAAGGGCACTAGAAAGAAAATGTTAAAGCCTCCTGTTAGGCCATCATCTACACGACATAGCCCTGAATTTTCCAATGCGCAGCTCTTTGCAAAAGAGAGATATTGGCAAGGAAAAGCTGTCTTGTACCATTGCATTTTTCTCCCAAACGAAGGACACTAGAAAGAAAATTTTAAAGCCTCCTGTTAGGCCATCATCTACACGACATAGCCCTGAATTTTCCAATGCGCAGCTCTTTGCAAAAGAGAGATATTGGCAAGGAAAAGCTGTCTTGTACCTTTGCATTTTTCTCCCAAACGAAGGACACTAGAAAGAAAATTTTAAAGCCTCCTGTTAGGCCATCATCTACACGACATAGCCCTGAATTTTCCAATGCGTAGCTCTTTGCAAAAGAGAAATATTGGAAAGGAAAAGCTGTCTTGTACCTTTGCATTTTTCTCCCAAACGAAAGACACTAGAAAGAAAATTTTAAAGCCTCCTGTTAGGCCATCATCTACACGACATAGCCCTGAATTTTCCAATGCGCATCTCTTTGCAAAAGAGAGATATTGGCAAGGAAAAGCTGTCTTGTACCTTTGCATTTTTCTCCCAAACGAAGGTCACTAGAAAGAAAATTTTAAAGCCTCCTATTAGGCCATCATCTACACGACATAGCCCTGAATTTTCCAATGCGCAGCTCTTTGCAAAAGAGAGATATTAGCAAGGAAAAGCTGTCTTGTACCTTTACATTTTTCTCCCAAACGAAGGTCACTAGAAAGAAAATTTTAAAGCCTCCTGTTAGGCCATCATCTACACGACATAGCCCTGAATTTTCCAATGCGTAGCTCTTTGCAAAAGAGAGATATTGGCAAGGAAAAGCTGTCTTGTACCTTTGCATTTTTCTCCCAAACGAAGGACACTAGAAAGAAAATTTTAAAGCCTCCTGTTAGGCCATCATCTACACGACATAGCCCTGAATTTTCCAATGCGCAGCTCTTTGCAAAAGAGAGATATTGGCAAGGAAAAGCTGTCTTGTACCATTGCATTTTTCTCCCAAACGAAGGGCACTAGAAAGAAAATTTTAAAGCCTCCTGTTAGGCCATCATCTACACGACATAGCCCTGAATTTTCCAATGCGCAGCTCTTTGCAAAAGAGAGATATTGGCAAGGAAAAGCTGTCTTGTACCATTGCATTTTTCTCCCAAACGAAGGACACTAGAAAGAACATTTTAAAGCCTCCTGTTAGGCCATCATCTACACGACATAGCCCTGAATTTTCCAATGCGCAGCTCTTTGCAAAAGAGAGATATTGGCAAGGAAAAGCTGTCTTGTACCTTTGCATTTTTCTCCCAAACGAAGGTCACTAGAAAGAAAATTTTAAAGCCTCCTGTTAGGCCATCATCTACACGACATAGCCCTGAATTTTCCAATGCGCAGCTCTTTGCAAAAGAGAGATATTGGCAAGGAAAAGCTGTCTTGTACCTTTGCATTTTTCTCCCAAACGAAGGACACTAGAAAGAAAATTTTAAAGCCTCCTGTTAGGCCATCATCTACACGACATAGCCCTGAATTTTCCAATGCGCAGCTCTTTGCAAAAGAGAGATATTGGCAAGGAAAAGCTGTCTTGTACCATTGCATTTTTCTCCCAAACGAAGGTCACTAGAAAGAAAATTTTAAAGCCTCCTGTTAGGCCATCATCTACACGACATAGCCCTGAATTTTCCAATGCGTAGCTCTTTGCAAAAGAGAGATATTGGCAAGGAAAAGCTGTCTTGTACCTTTGCATTTTTCTCCCAAACGAAGGACACTAGAAAGAAAATTTTAAAGCCTCCTGTTAGGCCATCATCTACACGACATAGCCCTGAATTTTCCAATGCGTAGCTCTTTGCAAAAGAGAGATATTGGCAAGGAAAAGCTGTCTTGTACCTTTGCATTTTTCTCCCAAACGAAGGACACTAGAAAGAAAATTTTAAAGCCTCCTTTTAGGCCATCATCTACACGACATAGCCCTGAATTTTCCAATGCGCAGCTCTTTGCAAAAGAGAGATATTGGCAAGGAAAAGCTGTCTTGTACCATTGCATTTTTCTCCCAAACGAAGGGCACTAGAAAGAAAATTTTAAAGCCTCCTGTTAGGCCATCATCTACACGACATAGCCCTGAATTTTCCAATGCGCAGCTCTTTGCAAAAGAGAGATATTGGCAAGGAAAAGCTGTCTTGTACCTTTGCATTTTTCTCCCAAACGAAGGTCACTAGAAAGAAAATTTTAAAGCCTCCTGTTAGGCCATCATCTACACGACATAGCCCTGAATTTTCCAATGCGCATCTCTTTGCAAAAGATAAATATTGGCAAGGAAAAGCTGTCTTGTACCTTTGCATTTTTCTCCCAAACGAAGGTCACTAGAAAGAAAATTTTAAAGCCTCCTGTTAGGCCATCATCTACACGACATAGCCCTGAATTTTCCAATGCGCAGCTCTTTGCAAAAGAGAGATATTGGCAAGGAAAAGCTGTCTTGTACCATTGCATTTTTCTCCCAAACGAAGGACACTAGAAAGAACATTTTAAAGCCTCCTGTTAGGCCATCGTCTACACGACATAGCCCTGAATTTTACAATGCGCAGCTCTTTGCAAAAGAGAGATATTGGCAAGGAAAAGCTGTCTTGCACCTTTGCATTTTTCTCCCAAACGAAGGTCACTAGAAAGAAAATTTTAAAGCCTCCTGTTAGGCCATCATCTACACGACATAGCCCTGAATTTTCCAATGCGTAGCTCTTTGCAAAAGAGAGATATTGGCAAGGAAAAGCTGTCTTGTACCTTTGCATTTTTCTCCCAAACGAAGGACACTAGAAAGAAAATTTTAAAGCCTCCTGTTAGGCCATCATCTACACGACATAGCCCTGAATTTTCCAATGCGCAGCTCTTTGCAAAAGAGAGATATTGGCAAGGAAAAGCTGTCTTGTACCATTGCATTTTTCTCCCAAACGAAGGTCACTAGAAAGAAAATTTTAAAGCCTCCTGTTAGGCCATCATCTACACGACATAGCCCTGAATTTTCCAATGCGTAGCTCTTTGCAAAAGAGAGATATTGGCAAGGAAAAGCTGTCTTGTACCTTTGCATTTTTCTCCCAAACGAAGGACACTAGAAAGAAAATTTTAAAGCCTCCTGTTAGGCCATCATCTACACGACATAGCCCTGAATTTTCCAATGCGCAGCTCTTTACAAAAGAGAGATATTGGCAAGGAAAAGCTGTCTTGTACCATTGCATTTTTCTCCCAAACGAAGGACACTAGAAAGAAAATTTTAAAGCCTCCTGTTAGGCCATCATCTACACGACATAGCCCTGAATTTTCCAATGCGCAGCTCTTTGCAAAAGAGAGATATTGGCAAGGAAAAGCTGTCTTGTACCATTGCATTTTTCTCCCAAACGAAGGACACTAGAAAGAACATTTTAAAGCCTCCTGTTAGGCCATCATCTACACGACATAGCCCTGAATTTTCCAATGCGCAGCTCTTTGCAAAAGAGAGATATTGGCAAGGAAAAGCTGTCTTGTACCATTGCATTTTTCTCCCAAACGAAGGTCACTAGAAATAAAATTTTAAAGCCTCCTGTTAGGCCATCATCTACACGACATAGCCCTGAATTTTCCAATGCGTAGCTCTTTGCAAAAGAGAGATATTGGCAAGGAAAAGCTGTCTTGTACCTTTGCATTTTTCTCCCAAACGAAGGACACTAGAAAGAAAATTTTAAAGCCTCCTGTTAGGCCATCATCTACACGACATAGCCCTGAATTTTCCAATGCGTAGCTCTTTGCAAAAGAGAGATATTGGCAAGGAAAAGCTGTCTTGTACCTTTGCATTTTTCTCCCAAACGAAGGACACTAGAAAGAAAATTTTAAAGCCTCCTGTTAGGCCATCATCTACACGACATAGCCCTGAATTTTCCAATGCGCAGCTCTTTGCAAAAGAGAGATATTGGCAAGGAAAAGCTGTCTTGTACCATTGCATTTTTCTCCCAAACGAAGGACACTAGAAAGAACATTTTAAAGCCTCCTGTTAGGCCATCATCTACACGACATAGCCCTGAATTTTCCAATGCGCAGCTCTTTGCAAAAGAGAGATATTGGCAAGGAAAAGCTGTCTTGTACCTTTGCATTTTTCTCCCAAACGAAGGTCACTAGAAAGAAAATTTTAAAGCCTCCTGTTAGGCCATCATCTACACGACATAGCCCTGAATTTTCCAATGCGTAGCTCTTTGCAAAATAGAGATATTGGCAAGGAAAAGCTGTCTTGTACCTTTGCATTTTTCTCCCAAACGAAGGACACTAGAAAGAAAATTTTAAAGCCTCCTGTTAGGCCATCATCTACACGACATAGCCCTGAATTTTCCAATGCGCAGCTCTTTGCAAAAGAGAGATATTGGCAAGGAAAAGCTGTCTTGTACCATTGCATTTTTCTCCCAAACGAAGGACACTAGAAAGAACATTTTAAAGCCTCCTGTTAGGCCATCATCTACACGACATAGCCCTGAATTTTCCAATGCGTAGCTCTTTGCAAAATAGAGATATTGGCAAGGAAAAGCTGTCTTGTACCTTTGCATTTTTCTCCCAAACGAAGGACACTAGAAAGAAAATTTTAAAGCCTCCTGTTAGGCCATCATCTACACGACATAGCCCTGAATTTTCCAATGCGCAGCTCTTTGCAAAAGAGAGATATTGGCAAGGAAAAGCTGTCTTGTACCATTGCATTTTTCTCCCAAACGAAGGTCACTAGAAAGAAAATTTTAAAGCCTCCTGTTAGGCCATCATCTACACGACATAGCCCTGAATTTTCCAATGCGTAGCTCTTTGCAAAAGAGAGATATTGGCAAGGAAAAGCTGTCTTGTACCTTTGCATTTTTCTCCCAAACGAAGGACACTAGAAAGAAAATTTTAAAGCCTCCTGTTAGGCCATCATCTACACGACATAGCCCTGAATTTTCCAATGCGTAGCTCTTTGCAAAAGAGAGATATTGGCAAGGAAAAGCTGTCTTGTACCTTTGCATTTTTCTCCCAAACGAAGGACACTAGAAAGAAAATTTTAAAGCCTCCTTTTAGGCCATCATCTACACGACATAGCCCTGAATTTTCCAATGCGCAGCTCTTTGCAAAAGAGAGATATTGGCAAGGAAAAGCTGTCTTGTACCATTGCATTTTTCTCCCAAACGAAGGGCACTAGAAAGAAAATTTTAAAGCCTCCTGTTAGGCCATCATCTACACGACATAGCCCTGAATTTTCCAATGCGCAGCTCTTTGCAAAAGAGAGATATTGGCAAGGAAAAGCTGTCTTGTACCTTTGCATTTTTCTCCCAAACGAAGGTCACTAGAAAGAAAATTTTAAAGCCTCCTGTTAGGCCATCATCTACACGACATAGCCCTGAATTTTCCAATGCGCATCTCTTTGCAAAAGATAAATATTGGCAAGGAAAAGCTGTCTTGTACCTTTGCATTTTTCTCCCAAACGAAGGTCACTAGAAAGAAAATTTTAAAGCCTCCTGTTAGGCCATCATCTACACGACATAGCCCTGAATTTTCCAATGCGCAGCTCTTTGCAAAAGAGAGATATTGGCAAGGAAAAGCTGTCTTGTACCATTGCATTTTTCTCCCAAACGAAGGACACTAGAAAGAACATTTTAAAGCCTCCTGTTAGGCCATCGTCTACACGACATAGCCCTGAATTTTACAATGCGCAGCTCTTTGCAAAAGAGAGATATTGGCAAGGAAAAGCTGTCTTGCACCTTTGCATTTTTCTCCCAAACGAAGGTCACTAGAAAGAAAATTTTAAAGCCTCCTGTTAGGCCATCATCTACACGACATAGCCCTGAATTTTCCAATGCGTAGCTCTTTGCAAAAGAGAGATATTGGCAAGGAAAAGCTGTCTTGTACCTTTGCATTTTTCTCCCAAACGAAGGACACTAGAAAGAAAATTTTAAAGCCTCCTGTTAGGCCATCATCTACACGACATAGCCCTGAATTTTCCAATGCGCAGCTCTTTGCAAAAGAGAGATATTGGCAAGGAAAAGCTGTCTTGTACCATTGCATTTTTCTCCCAAACGAAGGTCACTAGAAAGAAAATTTTAAAGCCTCCTGTTAGGCCATCATCTACACGACATAGCCCTGAATTTTCCAATGCGTAGCTCTTTGCAAAAGAGAGATATTGGCAAGGAAAAGCTGTCTTGTACCTTTGCATTTTTCTCCCAAACGAAGGACACTAGAAAGAAAATTTTAAAGCCTCCTGTTAGGCCATCATCTACACGACATAGCCCTGAATTTTCCAATGCGCAGCTCTTTACAAAAGAGAGATATTGGCAAGGAAAAGCTGTCTTGTACCATTGCATTTTTCTCCCAAACGAAGGACACTAGAAAGAAAATTTTAAAGCCTCCTGTTAGGCCATCATCTACACGACATAGCCCTGAATTTTCCAATGCGCAGCTCTTTGCAAAAGAGAGATATTGGCAAGGAAAAGCTGTCTTGTACCATTGCATTTTTCTCCCAAACGAAGGACACTAGAAAGAACATTTTAAAGCCTCCTGTTAGGCCATCATCTACACGACATAGCCCTGAATTTTCCAATGCGCAGCTCTTTGCAAAAGAGAGATATTGGCAAGGAAAAGCTGTCTTGTACCATTGCATTTTTCTCCCAAACGAAGGTCACTAGAAATAAAATTTTAAAGCCTCCTGTTAGGCCATCATCTACACGACATAGCCCTGAATTTTCCAATGCGTAGCTCTTTGCAAAAGAGAGATATTGGCAAGGAAAAGCTGTCTTGTACCTTTGCATTTTTCTCCCAAACGAAGGACACTAGAAAGAAAATTTTAAAGCCTCCTGTTAGGCCATCATCTACACGACATAGCCCTGAATTTTCCAATGCGTAGCTCTTTGCAAAAGAGAGATATTGGCAAGGAAAAGCTGTCTTGTACCTTTGCATTTTTCTCCCAAACGAAGGACACTAGAAAGAAAATTTTAAAGCCTCCTGTTAGGCCATCATCTACACGACATAGCCCTGAATTTTCCAATGCGCAGCTCTTTGCAAAAGAGAGATATTGGCAAGGAAAAGCTGTCTTGTACCATTGCATTTTTCTCCCAAACGAAGGACACTAGAAAGAACATTTTAAAGCCTCCTGTTAGGCCATCATCTACACGACATAGCCCTGAATTTTCCAATGCGCAGCTCTTTGCAAAAGAGAGATATTGGCAAGGAAAAGCTGTCTTGTACCTTTGCATTTTTCTCCCAAACGAAGGTCACTAGAAAGAAAATTTTAAAGCCTCCTGTTAGGCCATCATCTACACGACATAGCCCTGAATTTTCCAATGCGTAGCTCTTTGCAAAATAGAGATATTGGCAAGGAAAAGCTGTCTTGTACCTTTGCATTTTTCTCCCAAACGAAGGACACTAGAAAGAAAATTTTAAAGCCTCCTGTTAGGCCATCATCTACACGACATAGCCCTGAATTTTCCAATGCGCAGCTCTTTGCAAAAGAGAGATATTGGCAAGGAAAAGCTGTCTTGTACCATTGCATTTTTCTCCCAAACGAAGGACACTAGAAAGAACATTTTAAAGCCTCCTGTTAGGCCATCATCTACACGACATAGCCCTGAATTTTCCAATGCGCAGCTCTTTGCAAAAGAGAGATATTGGCAAGGAAAAGCTGTCTTGTACCATTGCATTTTTCTCCCAAACGAAGGTCACTAGAAAGAAAATTTTAAAGCCTCCTGTTAGGCCATCATCTACACGACATAGCCCTGAATTTTCCAATGCGTAGCTCTTTGCAAAAGAGAGATATTGGCAAGGAAAAGCTGTCTTGTACCTTTGCATTTTTCTCCCAAACGAAGGACACTAGAAAGAAAATTTTAAAGCCTCCTGTTAGGCCATCATCTACACGACATAGCCCTGAATTTTCCAATGCGCAGCTCTTTGCAAAAGAGAGATATTGGCAAGGAAAAGCTGTCTTGTACCATTGCATTTTTCTCCCAAACGAAGGACACTAGAAAGAACATTTTAAAGCCTCCTGTTAGGCCATCGTCTACACGACATAGCCCTGAATTTTACAATGCGCAGCTCTTTGCAAAAGAGAGATATTGGCAAGGAAAAGCTGTCTTGCACCTTTGCATTTTTCTCCCAAACGAAGGTCACTAGAAAGAAAATTTTAAAGCCTCCTGTTAGGCCATCATCTACACGACATAGCCCTGAATTTTCCAATGCGTAGCTCTTTGCAAAAGAGAGATATTGGCAAGGAAAAGCTGTCTTGTACCTTTGCATTTTTCTCCCAAACGAAGGACACTAGAAAGAAAATTTTAAAGCCTCCTGTTAGGCCATCATCTACACGACATAGCCCTGAATTTTCCAATGCGCAGCTCTTTGCAAAAGAGAGATATTGGCAAGGAAAAGCTGTCTTGTACCATTGCATTTTTCTCCCAAACGAAGGTCACTAGAAAGAAAATTTTAAAGCCTCCTGTTAGGCCATCATCTACACGACATAGCCCTGAATTTTCCAATGCGTAGCTCTTTGCAAAAGAGAGATATTGGCAAGGAAAAGCTGTCTTGTACCTTTGCATTTTTCTCCCAAACGAAGGACACTAGAAAGAAAATTTTAAAGCCTCCTGTTAGGCCATCATCTACACGACATAGCCCTGAATTTTCCAATGCGCAGCTCTTTACAAAAGAGAGATATTGGCAAGGAAAAGCTGTCTTGTACCATTGCATTTTTCTCCCAAACGAAGGACACTAGAAAGAAAATTTTAAAGCCTCCTGTTAGGCCATCATCTACACGACATAGCCCTGAATTTTCCAATGCGCAGCTCTTTGCAAAAGAGAGATATTGGCAAGGAAAAGCTGTCTTGTACCATTGCATTTTTCTCCCAAACGAAGGACACTAGAAAGAACATTTTAAAGCCTCCTGTTAGGCCATCATCTACACGACATAGCCCTGAATTTTCCAATGCGCAGCTCTTTGCAAAAGAGAGATATTGGCAAGGAAAAGCTGTCTTGTACCATTGCATTTTTCTCCCAAACGAAGGTCACTAGAAAGAAAATTTTAAAGCCTCCTGTTAGGCCATCATCTACACGACATAGCCCTGAATTTTCCAATGCGTAGCTCTTTGCAAAAGAGAGATATTGGCAAGGAAAAGCTGTCTTGTACCTTTGCATTTTTCTCCCAAACGAAGGACACTAGAAAGAAAATTTTAAAGCCTCCTGTTAGGCCATCATCTACACGACATAGCCCTGAATTTTCCAATGCGCAGCTCTTTGCAAAAGAGAGATATTGGCAAGGAAAAGCTGTCTTGTACCATTGCATTTTTCTCCCAAACGAAGGACACTAGAAAGAAAATTTTAAAGCCTCCTGTTAGGCCATCATCTACACGACATAGCCCTGAATTTTCCAATGCGCAGCTCTTTGCAAAAGAGAGATATTGGCAAGGAAAAGCTGTCTTGTACCATTGCATTTTTCTCCCAAACGAAGGACACTAGAAAGAACATTTTAAAGCCTCCTGTTAGGCCATCATCTACACGACATAGCCCTGAATTTTCCAATGCGCAGCTCTTTGCAAAAGAGAGATATTGGCAAGGAAAAGCTGTCTTGTACCATTGCATTTTTCTCCCAAACGAAGGTCACTAGAAAGAAAATTTTAAAGCCTCCTGTTAGGCCATCATCTACACGACATAGCCCTGAATTTTCCAATGCGTAGCTCTTTGCAAAAGAGAGATATTGGCAAGGAAAAGCTGTCTTGTACCTTTGCATTTTTCTCCCAAACGAAGGACACTAGAAAGAAAATTTTAAAGCCTCCTGTTAGGCCATCATCTACACGACATAGTCCTGAATTTTCCAATGCGCAGCTCTTTGCAAAAGAGAGATATTGGCAAGGAAAAGCTGTCTTGTACCATTGCATTTTTCTCCCAAACGAAGGACACTAGAAAGAACATTTTAAAGCCTCCTGTTAGGCCATCATCTACACGACATAACCCTGAATTTTCCAATGCGCAGCTCTTTGCAAAAGAGAGATATTGGCAAGGAAAAGCTGTCTTGTACCTTTGCATTTTTCTCCCAAACGAAGGTTACTAGAAAGAAAATTTTAAAGCCTCCTGTTAGGCCATCATCTACACGACATAGCCCTGAATTTTCCAATACGCAGCTCTTTGCAAAAGAGAGATATTCGCAAGGAAAAGCTGTCTTGTACCATTGCATTTTTCTCCCAAACGAAGGACACTAGAAAGAAAATTTTAAAGCCTCCTGTTATGCCATCATCTACACGACATAGCCCTGAATTTTCCAATGCGCAGCTCTTTGCAAAAGAGAGATATTGGCAAGGAAAAGCTGTCTTGTTCCTTTGCATTTTTCTCCCAAACGAAGGTCACTAGAAAGAAAATTTTAAAGCCTCCTGTTAGGCCATCATCTACACGACATAGCCCTGAATTTTCCAATGCGTAGCTCTTTGCAAAAGAGAGATATTGGCAAGGAAAAGCTGTCTTGTACCTTTGCATTTTTCTCCCAAACGAAGGACACTAGAAAGAAAATTTTAAAGCCTCCTGTTAGGCCATCATCTACACGACATAGCCCTGAATTTTCCAATGCGCAGCTCTTTGCAAAAGAGAGATATTGGCAAGGAAAAGCTGTCTTGTACCATTGCATTTTTCTCCCAAACGAAGGTCACTAGAAAGAAAATTTTAAAGCCTCCTGTTAGGCCATCATCTACACGACATAGCCCTGAATTTTCCAATGCGTAGCTCTTTGCAAAAGAGAGATATTGGCAAGGAAAAGCTGTCTTGTACCTTTGCATTTTTCTCCCAAACGAAGGACACTAGAAAGAAAATTTTAAAGCCTCCTGTTAGGCCATCATCTACACGACATAGCCCTGAATTTTCCAATGCGCAGCTCTTTGCAAAAGAGAGATATTGGCAAGGAAAAGCTGTCTTGTACCATTGCATTTTTCTCCCAAACGAAGGACACTAGAAAGAAAATTTTAAAGCCTCCTGTTAGGCCATCATCTACACGACATAGCCCTGAATTTTCCAATGCGCAGCTCTTTGCAAAAGAGAGATATTGGCAAGGAAAAGCTGTCTTGTACCATTGCATTTTTCTCCCAAACGAAGGACACTAGAAAGAACATTTTAAAGCCTCCTGTTAGGCCATCATCTACACGACATAGCCCTGAATTTTCCAATGCGCAGCTCTTTGCAAAAGAGAGATATTGGCAAGGAAAAGCTGTCTTGTACCATTGCATTTTTCTCCCAAACGAAGGTCACTAGAAAGAAAATTTTAAAGCCTCCTGTTAGGCCATCATCTACACGACATAGCCCTGAATTTTCCAATGCGTAGCTCTTTGCAAAAGAGAGATATTGGCAAGGAAAAGCTGTCTTGTACCTTTGCATTTTTCTCCCAAACGAAGGACACTAGAAAGAAAATTTTAAAGCCTCCTGTTAGGCCATCATCTACACGACATAGTCCTGAATTTTCCAATGCGCAGCTCTTTGCAAAAGAGAGATATTGGCAAGGAAAAGCTGTCTTGTACCATTGCATTTTTCTCCCAAACGAAGGACACTAGAAAGAACATTTTAAAGCCTCCTGTTAGGCCATCATCTACACGACATAACCCTGAATTTTCCAATGCGCAGCTCTTTGCAAAAGAGAGATATTGGCAAGGAAAAGCTGTCTTGTACCTTTGCATTTTTCTCCCAAACGAAGGTTACTAGAAAGAAAATTTTAAAGCCTCCTGTTAGGCCATCATCTACACGACATAGCCCTGAATTTTCCAATACGCAGCTCTTTGCAAAAGAGAGATATTCGCAAGGAAAAGCTGTCTTGTACCATTGCATTTTTCTCCCAAACGAAGGACACTAGAAAGAAAATTTTAAAGCCTCCTGTTATGCCATCATCTACACGACATAGCCCTGAATTTTCCAATGCGCAGCTCTTTGCAAAAGAGAGATATTGGCAAGGAAAAGCTGTCTTGTTCCTTTGCATTTTTCTCCCAAACGAAGGTCACTAGAAAGAAAATTTTAAAGCCTCCTGTTAGGCCATCATCTACACGACATAGCCCTGAATTTTCCAATGCGTAGCTCTTTGCAAAAGAGAGATATTGGCAAGGAAAAGCTGTCTTGTACCTTTGCATTTTTCTCCCAAACGAAGGACACTAGAAAGAAAATTTTAAAGCCTCCTGTTAGGCCATCATCTACACGACATAGCCCTGAATTTTCCAATGCGCAGCTCTTTGCAAAAGAGAGATATTGGCAAGGAAAAGCTGTCTTGTACCATTGCATTTTTCTCCCAAACGAAGGGCACTAGAAAGAAAATTTTAAAGCCTCCTGTTAGGCCATCATCTACACGACATAGCCCTGAATTTTTTAATGCGCAGCTCTTTGCAAAAGAGAGATATTGGCAAGGAAAAGCTGTCTTGTACCTTTGCATTTTTCTCCCAAACGAAGGGCACTAGAAAGAAAATTTTAAAGCCTCCTGTTAGGCCATCATCTACACGACATAGCCCTGAATTTTCCAATGAGTAGCTCTTTGCAAAAGAGAGATATTGGCAAGGAAAAGCTGTCTTGTACCTTTGCATTTTTCTCCCAAACGAAGGACACTAGAAAGAAAATTTTAAAGCCTCCTGTTAGGCCATCATCTACACGACATAGCCCTGAATTTTCCAATGCGCAGCTCTTTGCAAAAGAGAGATATTGGCAAGGAAAAGCTGTCTTGTACCATTGCATTTTTCTCCCAAACGAAGGACACTAGAAAGAACATTTTAAAGCCTCCTGTTAGGCCATCATCTACACGACATAGCCCTGAATTTTCCAATGCGCAGCTCTTTGCAAAAGAGAGATATTGGCAAGGAAAAGCTGTCTTGTACCTTTGCATTTTTCTCCCAAACGAAGGTCACTAGAAAGAAAATTTTAAAGCCTCCTGTTAGGCCAACATCTACACGACATAGCCCTGAATTTTCCAATGCGTAGCTCTTTGCAAAAGAGAGATATTGGCAAGGAAAAGCTGTCTTGTACCTTTGCATTTTTCTCCCAAACGAAGGACACTAGAAAGAAAATTTTAAAGCCTCCTGTTAGGCCATCATCTACACGACATAGCCCTGAATTTTCCAATGCGTAGCTCTTTGCAAAAGAGAGATATTGGCAAGGAAAAGCTGTCTTGTACCTTTGCATTTTTCTCCCAAACGAAGGACACTAGAAAGAAAATTTTAAAGCCTCCTGTTAGGCCATCATCTACACGACATAGCCCTGAATTTTCCAATCCGTAGCTCTTTGCAAAAGAGAGATATTGGCAAGGAAAAGCTGTCTTGTACCTTTGCATTTTTCTCCCAAACGAAGGACACTAGAAAGAAAATTTTAAAGCCTCCTGTTAGGCCATCATCTACACGACATAGCCCTGAATTTTCCAATGCGCAGCTCTTGGCAAGGAAAAGCTGTCTTGTACCATTGCATTTTTCTCCCAAACGAAGGACACTAGAAAGAAAATTTTAAAGCCTCCTGTTAGGCCATCATCTACACGACATAGCCCTGAATTTTCCAATGCGTAGCTCTTTGCAAAAGAGAGATATTGGCAAGGAAAAGCTGTCTTGTACCTTTGCATTTTTCTCCCAAACGAAGGACACTAGAAAGAAAATTTTAAAGCCTCCTGATAGGCCATCATCTACACGACATAGCCCTGAATTTTCCAATGCGCAGCTCTTTGCAAAAGAGAGATATTGGCAAGGAAAAGCTGTCTTGTACCATTGCATTTTTCTCCCAAACGAAGGACACTAGAAAGAACATTTTAAAGCCTCCTGTTAGGCCATCATCTACACGACATAACCCTGAATTTTCCAATGCGCAGCTCTTTGCAAAAGAGAGATATCGGCAAGGAAAAACTGTATTGTACCTTTGCATTTTTCTCCCAAACGAAAGACACTAGAATGAAAATTTTAAAGCCTCCTGTTAGTGCTTCATCTACACGTTATAGCCCTGAATTTTCCAATGCCTAGCTCTTTGCAAAAGAAAGATATCGGCAAGGAAAAGCTGTATTGAACCTTTGCATTTTTCTCCCAAACGAAGGACACTAGAATGAAAATTTTAAAGCCTCCTATTAGTGCTTCATCTACACGTTATAGCCCTGAATTTTCCAATGCCTATCTCTTTGCAAAAGAGAGATATCGGCAAGGAAAAGCTGTATTGTACCTTTGCATTTTTCTCCCAAACGAAGGACACTAGAATGAAAATTTTAAAGCCTCCTGTTAGTGCTTCATCTACACATTATAGCCCTGAATTTTCCAATGCCTAGCTCTTTGCAAAAGAGAGATATTGGCAAGGAAAAGCTGTCTTGTACCTTTGCATTTTTCTCCCAAACGAAGGGCACTAGAAAGAAAATTTTAAAGCCTCCTGTTAGGCCATCATCTACACGACATAGCCCTGAATTTTCCAATGAGTAGCTCTTTGCAAAAGAGAGATATTGGCAAGGAAAAGCTGTCTTGTACCTTTGCATTTTTCTCCCAAACGAAGGACACTAGAAAGAAAATTTTAAAGCCTCCTGTTAGGCCATTATCTACACGACATAGCCCTGAATTTTCCAATGCGCAGCTCTTTGCAAAAGAGAGATATTGGCAAGGAAAAGCTGTCTTGTACCATTGCATTTTTCTCCCAAACGAAGGACACTAGAAAGAAAATTTTAAAGCCTCCTGTTAGGCCATCATCTACACGACATAGCCCTGAATTTTCCAATGCGCAGCTCTTTGCAAAAGAGAGATATTGGCAAGGAAAAGCTGTCTTGTACCATTGCATTTTTCTCCCAAACGAAGGACACTAGAAAGAACATTTTAAAGCCTCCTGTTAGGCCATCATCTACACGACATAGCCCTGAATTTTCCAATGCGCAGCTCTTTGCAAAAGAGAGATATTGGCAAGGAAAAGCTGTCTTGTACCTTTGCATTTTTCTCCCAAACGAAGGTCACTAGAAAGAAAATTTTAAAGCCTCCTGTTAGGCCATCATCTACACGACATAGCCCTGAATTTTCCAATGCGCAGCTCTTGGCAAGGAAAAGCTGTCTTGTACCTTTGCATTTTTCTCCCAAACGAAGGACACTAGAAAGAAAATTTTAAAGCCTCCTGTTAGGCCATCATCTACACGACATAGCCCTGAATTTTCCAATGCGCAGCTCTTTGCAAAAGAGAGATATTGGCAAGGAAAAGCTGTCTTGTACCATTGCATTTTTCTCCCAAACGAAGGACACTAGAAAGAACATTTTAAAGCCTCCTGTTAGGCCATCATCTACACGACATAGCCCTGAATTTTCCAATGCGCAGCTCTTTGCAAAAGAGAGATATTGGCAAGGAAAAGCTGTCTTGTACCTTTGCATTTTTCTCCCAAACGAAGGACACTAGAAAGAAAATGTTAAAGCCTCCTGTTAGGCCATCATCTACACGACATAGCCCTGAATTTTCCAATGCGCAGCTCTTTGCAAAAGAGAGATATTGGCAAGGAAAAGCTGTCTTGTACCTTTGCATTTTTCTCCCAAACGAAGGACACTAGAAAGAAAATTTTAAAGCCTCCTGTTAGGCCATCATCTACACGACATAGCCCTGAATTTTCCAATGCGCAGCTCTTTGCAAAAGAGAGATATTGGCAAAGAAAAGCTGTCTTGTACCATTGCATTTTTCTCCCAAACGAAGGACACTAGAAAGAACATTTTAAAGCCTCCTGTTAGGCCATCATCTACACGACATAGCCCTGAATTTTCCAATGCGCAGCTCTTTGCAAAAGAGAGATATTGGCAAGGAAAAGCTGTCTTGTACCATTGCATTTTTCTCCCAAACGAAGGTCACTAGAAAGAAAATTTTAAAGCCTCCTGTTAGGCCATCATCTACACGACATAGCCCTGAATTTTCCAATGCGTAGCTCTTTGCAAAAGAGAGATATTGGCAAGGAAAAGCTGTCTTGTACCTTTGCATTTTTCTCCCAAACGAAGGACACTAGAAAGAAAATTTTAAAGCCTCCTGTTAGGCCATCATCTACACGACATAGCCCTGAATTTTCCAATGCGCAGCTCTTTACAAAAGAGAGATATTGGCAAGGAAAAGCTGTCTTGTACCATTGCATTTTTCTCCCAAACGAAGGACACTAGAAAGAAAATTTTAAAGCCTCCTGTTAGGCCATCATCTACACGACATAGCCCTGAATTTTCCAATGCGCAGCTCTTTGCAAAAGAGAGATATTGGCAAGGAAAAGCTGTCTTGTACCATTGCATTTTTCTCCCAAACGAAGGTCACTAGAAATAAAATTTTAAAGCCTCCTGTTAGGCCATCATCTACACGACATAGCCCTGAATTTTCCAATGCGTAGCTCTTTGCAAAAGAGAGATATTGGCAAGGAAAAGCTGTCTTGTACCTTTGCATTTTTCTCCCAAACGAAGGACACTAGAAAGAAAATTTTAAAGCCTCCTGTTAGGCCATCATCTACACGACATAGCCCTGAATTTTCCAATGCGTAGCTCTTTGCAAAAGAGAGATATTGGCAAGGAAAAGCTGTCTTGTACCTTTGCATTTTTCTCCCAAACGAAGGACACTAGAAAGAAAATTTTAAAGCCTCCTGTTAGGCCATCATCTACACGACATAGCCCTGAATTTTCCAATGCGCAGCTCTTTGCAAAAGAGAGATATTGGCAAGGAAAAGCTGTCTTGTACCATTGCATTTTTCTCCCAAACGAAGGACACTAGAAAGAACATTTTAAAGCCTCCTGTTAGGCCATCATCTACACGACATAGCCCTGAATTTTCCAATGCGCAGCTCTTTGCAAAAGAGAGATATTGGCAAGGAAAAGCTGTCTTGTACCTTTGCATTTTTCTCCCAAACGAAGGTCACTAGAAAGAAAATTTTAAAGCCTCCTGTTAGGCCATCATCTACACGACATAGCCCTGAATTTTCCAATGCGTAGCTCTTTGCAAAATAGAGATATTGGCAAGGAAAAGCTGTCTTGTACCTTTGCATTTTTCTCCCAAACGAAGGACACTAGAAAGAAAATTTTAAAGCCTCCTGTTAGGCCATCATCTACACGACATAGCCCTGAATTTTCCAATGCGCAGCTCTTTGCAAAAGAGAGATATTGGCAAGGAAAAGCTGTCTTGTACCATTGCATTTTTCTCCCAAACGAAGGACACTAGAAAGAACATTTTAAAGCCTCCTGTTAGGCCATCATCTACACGACATAGCCCTGAATTTTCCAATGCGCAGCTCTTTGCAAAAGAGAGATATTGGCAAGGAAAAGCTGTCTTGTACCATTGCATTTTTCTCCCAAACGAAGGTCACTAGAAAGAAAATTTTAAAGCCTCCTGTTAGGCCATCATCTACACGACATAGCCCTGAATTTTCCAATGCGTAGCTCTTTGCAAAAGAGAGATATTGGCAAGGAAAAGCTGTCTTGTACCTTTGCATTTTTCTCCCAAACGAAGGACACTAGAAAGAAAATTTTAAAGCCTCCTGTTAGGCCATCATCTACACGACATAGCCCTGAATTTTCCAATGCGCAGCTCTTTGCAAAAGAGAGATATTGGCAAGGAAAAGCTGTCTTGTACCATTGCATTTTTCTCCCAAACGAAGGACACTAGAAAGAACATTTTAAAGCCTCCTGTTAGGCCATCGTCTACACGACATAGCCCTGAATTTTACAATGCGCAGCTCTTTGCAAAAGAGAGATATTGGCAAGGAAAAGCTGTCTTGCACCTTTGCATTTTTCTCCCAAACGAAGGTCACTAGAAAGAAAATTTTAAAGCCTCCTGTTAGGCCATCATCTACACGACATAGCCCTGAATTTTCCAATGCGTAGCTCTTTGCAAAAGAGAGATATTGGCAAGGAAAAGCTGTCTTGTACCTTTGCATTTTTCTCCCAAACGAAGGACACTAGAAAGAAAATTTTAAAGCCTCCTGTTAGGCCATCATCTACACGACATAGCCCTGAATTTTCCAATGCGCAGCTCTTTGCAAAAGAGAGATATTGGCAAGGAAAAGCTGTCTTGTACCATTGCATTTTTCTCCCAAACGAAGGTCACTAGAAAGAAAATTTTAAAGCCTCCTGTTAGGCCATCATCTACACGACATAGCCCTGAATTTTCCAATGCGTAGCTCTTTGCAAAAGAGAGATATTGGCAAGGAAAAGCTGTCTTGTACCTTTGCATTTTTCTCCCAAACGAAGGACACTAGAAAGAAAATTTTAAAGCCTCCTGTTAGGCCATCATCTACACGACATAGCCCTGAATTTTCCAATGCGCAGCTCTTTACAAAAGAGAGATATTGGCAAGGAAAAGCTGTCTTGTACCATTGCATTTTTCTCCCAAACGAAGGACACTAGAAAGAAAATTTTAAAGCCTCCTGTTAGGCCATCATCTACACGACATAGCCCTGAATTTTCCAATGCGCAGCTCTTTGCAAAAGAGAGATATTGGCAAGGAAAAGCTGTCTTGTACCATTGCATTTTTCTCCCAAACGAAGGACACTAGAAAGAACATTTTAAAGCCTCCTGTTAGGCCATCATCTACACGACATAGCCCTGAATTTTCCAATGCGCAGCTCTTTGCAAAAGAGAGATATTGGCAAGGAAAAGCTGTCTTGTACCATTGCATTTTTCTCCCAAACGAAGGTCACTAGAAAGAAAATTTTAAAGCCTCCTGTTAGGCCATCATCTACACGACATAGCCCTGAATTTTCCAATGCGTAGCTCTTTGCAAAAGAGAGATATTGGCAAGGAAAAGCTGTCTTGTACCTTTGCATTTTTCTCCCAAACGAAGGACACTAGAAAGAAAATTTTAAAGCCTCCTGTTAGGCCATCATCTACACGACATAGCCCTGAATTTTCCAATGCGCAGCTCTTTGCAAAAGAGAGATATTGGCAAGGAAAAGCTGTCTTGTACCATTGCATTTTTCTCCCAAACGAAGGACACTAGAAAGAAAATTTTAAAGCCTCCTGTTAGGCCATCATCTACACGACATAGCCCTGAATTTTCCAATGCGCAGCTCTTTGCAAAAGAGAGATATTGGCAAGGAAAAGCTGTCTTGTACCATTGCATTTTTCTCCCAAACGAAGGACACTAGAAAGAACATTTTAAAGCCTCCTGTTAGGCCATCATCTACACGACATAGCCCTGAATTTTCCAATGCGCAGCTCTTTGCAAAAGAGAGATATTGGCAAGGAAAAGCTGTCTTGTACCATTGCATTTTTCTCCCAAACGAAGGTCACTAGAAAGAAAATTTTAAAGCCTCCTGTTAGGCCATCATCTACACGACATAGCCCTGAATTTTCCAATGCGTAGCTCTTTGCAAAAGAGAGATATTGGCAAGGAAAAGCTGTCTTGTACCTTTGCATTTTTCTCCCAAACGAAGGACACTAGAAAGAAAATTTTAAAGCCTCCTGTTAGGCCATCATCTACACGACATAGTCCTGAATTTTCCAATGCGCAGCTCTTTGCAAAAGAGAGATATTGGCAAGGAAAAGCTGTCTTGTACCATTGCATTTTTCTCCCAAACGAAGGACACTAGAAAGAACATTTTAAAGCCTCCTGTTAGGCCATCATCTACACGACATAACCCTGAATTTTCCAATGCGCAGCTCTTTGCAAAAGAGAGATATTGGCAAGGAAAAGCTGTCTTGTACCTTTGCATTTTTCTCCCAAACGAAGGTTACTAGAAAGAAAATTTTAAAGCCTCCTGTTAGGCCATCATCTACACGACATAGCCCTGAATTTTCCAATACGCAGCTCTTTGCAAAAGAGAGATATTCGCAAGGAAAAGCTGTCTTGTACCATTGCATTTTTCTCCCAAACGAAGGACACTAGAAAGAAAATTTTAAAGCCTCCTGTTATGCCATCATCTACACGACATAGCCCTGAATTTTCCAATGCGCAGCTCTTTGCAAAAGAGAGATATTGGCAAGGAAAAGCTGTCTTGTTCCTTTGCATTTTTCTCCCAAACGAAGGTCACTAGAAAGAAAATTTTAAAGCCTCCTGTTAGGCCATCATCTACACGACATAGCCCTGAATTTTCCAATGCGTAGCTCTTTGCAAAAGAGAGATATTGGCAAGGAAAAGCTGTCTTGTACCTTTGCATTTTTCTCCCAAACGAAGGACACTAGAAAGAAAATTTTAAAGCCTCCTGTTAGGCCATCATCTACACGACATAGCCCTGAATTTTCCAATGCGCAGCTCTTTGCAAAAGAGAGATATTGGCAAGGAAAAGCTGTCTTGTACCATTGCATTTTTCTCCCAAACGAAGGGCACTAGAAAGAAAATTTTAAAGCCTCCTGTTAGGCCATCATCTACACGACATAGCCCTGAATTTTTTAATGCGCAGCTCTTTGCAAAAGAGAGATATTGGCAAGGAAAAGCTGTCTTGTACCTTTGCATTTTTCTCCCAAACGAAGGGCACTAGAAAGAAAATTTTAAAGCCTCCTGTTAGGCCATCATCTACACGACATAGCCCTGAATTTTCCAATGAGTAGCTCTTTGCAAAAGAGAGATATTGGCAAGGAAAAGCTGTCTTGTACCTTTGCATTTTTCTCCCAAACGAAGGACACTAGAAAGAAAATTTTAAAGCCTCCTGTTAGGCCATCATCTACACGACATAGCCCTGAATTTTCCAATGCGCAGCTCTTTGCAAAAGAGAGATATTGGCAAGGAAAAGCTGTCTTGTACCATTGCATTTTTCTCCCAAACGAAGGACACTAGAAAGAACATTTTAAAGCCTCCTGTTAGGCCATCATCTACACGACATAGCCCTGAATTTTCCAATGCGCAGCTCTTTGCAAAAGAGAGATATTGGCAAGGAAAAGCTGTCTTGTACCTTTGCATTTTTCTCCCAAACGAAGGTCACTAGAAAGAAAATTTTAAAGCCTCCTGTTAGGCCAACATCTACACGACATAGCCCTGAATTTTCCAATGCGTAGCTCTTTGCAAAAGAGAGATATTGGCAAGGAAAAGCTGTCTTGTACCTTTGCATTTTTCTCCCAAACGAAGGACACTAGAAAGAAAATTTTAAAGCCTCCTGTTAGGCCATCATCTACACGACATAGCCCTGAATTTTCCAATGCGTAGCTCTTTGCAAAAGAGAGATATTGGCAAGGAAAAGCTGTCTTGTACCTTTGCATTTTTCTCCCAAACGAAGGACACTAGAAAGAAAATTTTAAAGCCTCCTGTTAGGCCATCATCTACACGACATAGCCCTGAATTTTCCAATCCGTAGCTCTTTGCAAAAGAGAGATATTGGCAAGGAAAAGCTGTCTTGTACCTTTGCATTTTTCTCCCAAACGAAGGACACTAGAAAGAAAATTTTAAAGCCTCCTGTTAGGCCATCATCTACACGACATAGCCCTGAATTTTCCAATGCGCAGCTCTTGGCAAGGAAAAGCTGTCTTGTACCATTGCATTTTTCTCCCAAACGAAGGACACTAGAAAGAAAATTTTAAAGCCTCCTGTTAGGCCATCATCTACACGACATAGCCCTGAATTTTCCAATGCGTAGCTCTTTGCAAAAGAGAGATATTGGCAAGGAAAAGCTGTCTTGTACCTTTGCATTTTTCTCCCAAACGAAGGACACTAGAAAGAAAATTTTAAAGCCTCCTGATAGGCCATCATCTACACGACATAGCCCTGAATTTTCCAATGCGCAGCTCTTTGCAAAAGAGAGATATTGGCAAGGAAAAGCTGTCTTGTACCATTGCATTTTTCTCCCAAACGAAGGACACTAGAAAGAACATTTTAAAGCCTCCTGTTAGGCCATCATCTACACGACATAACCCTGAATTTTCCAATGCGCAGCTCTTTGCAAAAGAGAGATATCGGCAAGGAAAAACTGTATTGTACCTTTGCATTTTTCTCCCAAACGAAAGACACTAGAATGAAAATTTTAAAGCCTCCTGTTAGTGCTTCATCTACACGTTATAGCCCTGAATTTTCCAATGCCTAGCTCTTTGCAAAAGAGAGATATCGGCAAGGAAAAGCTGTATTGAACCTTTGCATTTTTCTCCCAAACGAAGGACACTAGAATGAAAATTTTAAAGCCTCCTATTAGTGCTTCATCTACACGTTATAGCCCTGAATTTTCCAATGCCTATCTCTTTGCAAAAGAGAGATATCGGCAAGGAAAAGCTGTATTGTACCTTTGCATTTTTCTCCCAAACGAAGGACACTAGAATGAAAATTTTAAAGCCTCCTGTTAGTGCTTCATCTACACATTATAGCCCTGAATTTTCCAATGCCTAGCTCTTTGCAAAAGAGAGATATTGGCAAGGAAAAGCTGTCTTGTACCTTTGCATTTTTCTCCCAAACGAAGGGCACTAGAAAGAAAATTTTAAAGCCTCCTGTTAGGCCATCATCTACACGACATAGCCCTGAATTTTCCAATGAGTAGCTCTTTGCAAAAGAGAGATATTGGCAAGGAAAAGCTGTCTTGTA